>NW_017717100.1:0-286 GCF_001865875.1 Lupinus angustifolius
TCCTCGTCCTCCTCCTCATCCTACCCTCTTCCTCATCCTATCCTCATCCTTATTCCCACTTCATCCTACCCTCCTCTTCATCCACATCCTCTTCCTCATCCTATCTTTGTCTTCATCCTCATCCTATACTCATGGCATCCTCATCCTAATCCCCATCCTCATCCTACCCTCCTCTTCCACATCCTATTTTCGTCAACATCCTCATCCTCATCCTATCCTAATCGTCATCCTCGTCCTTCTCATCCTCATCCTAATCCTATCCTCATCCTCATCCTCATCCTCATCC
>NW_017717101.1:0-374 GCF_001865875.1 Lupinus angustifolius
TTTGTTTGGATTAGGAAACAAATTCCATGGTTTGATGAGCCATTGTTATTTGCCTTAGAAGATCCCCACGTGCTCTTCCAAAATAGGTAAGACTTCATTGTGTCTTCATGGCCTTTCAAAGGTGGATGCACGATTTCTATGATGTTTCCACGTGCCCTTCTAGTACACAATTCCTTGGCCACTATTGGATCATGTTACAAGGAAATAAATACGTTTCCAACCCTCATATTACATGATTTTAATGAAACTAAATAACATACTTAGATAATAATTAAAATAAATCCTAAGACTACCCATGAGAATAAAATCTCAATTTATTGAAAATATTAACTAAAAACTATTATCATTTCCTTCCAAGAATGTGGGCTCCAAGT
>NW_017717102.1:0-2710 GCF_001865875.1 Lupinus angustifolius
CATCCTCATCCTACCCTCCTCTTCCTCCTCATCCTATCTTCGTCCTCATCCTCATCATATCCTCTTCCTCATCCTATCCTAATCCTCATCCTCATTCGAATCCTCATCTTCGTCCTCACCCTGATCCTATCGTCATCCTCATCCAATCCTCCTCCTAATACTCCATCTCATCCTCCTCCTCCTCCTCATCCAATCCTCATCCTCATCTTCATCCTTTCCTCGTCCTCATCCAATCCTCATCATCATCCCCATCCGCATCCTACCCTCCTCTTCATCCCAAACCTATTCCTCATCCTATCTTCATCCTCATCCTATCCACTTCCTCATCGTCATCCCCATCCTCATCCTATCCTAATCCTCATCCTCATCGTCATCCTATCCCCCTCCTCATCTTTATCCTCATCCTCATCCTCATCCTCATCCTCATCCTCATCCTCATCCTCATCCTCATCCTCATCCTCATCCTCATCCTCATCCTCATCCTCATCCTCATCCTCATCCTCATCCTCATCCTCATCCTCATCCTCATCCTCATCCTCATCCTCATCCTCATCCTCATCCTCATCCTCATCCTCATCCTCATCCTCATCCTCATCCTCATCCTCATCCTCATCCTCATCCTCATCCTCATCCTCATCCTCATCCTCATCCTCATCCTCATCCTCATCCTCATCCTCATCCTCATCCTCATCCTCATCCTCATCCTCATCCTCATCCTCATCCTCATCCTCATCCTCATCCTCATCCTCATCCTCATCCTCATCCTCATCCTCATCCTCATCCTCATCCTCATCCTCATCCTCATCCTCATCCTCATCCTCATCCTCATCCTCATCCTCATCCTCATCCTCATCCTCATCCTATCCTCATACTCATCCTCATCCCCATCCTCCTCCCCATCCTCATCCTCATCCTCATCCTCATTCAATCCTCATCCTAATCCTAATCCTCATCCTCGTCGTCATCCTCATCCTCATCCACGTCGTCATCCTCATCCTCATCCTCATCCTTATCCTCATCATCATCCTATCCTCCTCCTCCTCCTCCTCATCCTTCTCCTCATCATATCCTCTTCCTCATCCTCCTCCTCCTCTTCCTTTTCCTATCCTCGTCCTCATCCTCATCCTCATCCTCTTCCTCATCCTCTCCATGTCCTCATCCTCATCCTTATACTCGTCCTACCCTCATCGTCTTCCCCATCCTATCCTCGTCCTCATCCTCTATCCTCCTCCTCATCCTCGTTCTATCCTCATCCTCATCCTATCCTCATCCTCATCCCATCGTCGTCCTCATCCTCATCCCATCTTCGTCCTCATCCTCTTTCTCACCCCATCTTCGTCCCCACCCTCATCCTATCCTCATCCTATCCTCGTCCTCATCCTCATCCTATCCACATCCTATCCTCATCCTCATCCTCCAATTCCTAATCCTATCCTCTTGCTAATCCTATCCTCGTCCTCCTCCTCCTCATCCTATCCTCGTCCTCGTCCTCATCCTCATCCTCATCCTCATCCTCATCCTCATCTTATCCTCATCCTCATCCTCATCTCATCCCCATCCTATTCTCGTCCTCATCCTCATCCACATCGTCATCCTCATCCCCATCCACATCCTACCCTCCTCTTCATACTAATCCTCTTCCTCATCCTATCCTCATCATATCTTCGTCCTCATCCTCTTCCTCATCCTATCTTCGTCCTCATCCTCATCCTCATCCTCAACCCTATCTTCATCCCCATCCTCATCCTATCCTAATCCTCATCCCTATCCTCATCCTCATCCTCGTCCTCATCCTCATCCTCCTCCTTATCCTCCTTATCCTCATTCTCATCCTCCTCCTTATCCTCATCCTTATCCTATCCGCATCCTCATCCTCCTCCTCCTCCAATATCTATCCTCATCCTAATCCTCATCCTATCCTCCTCCTCATCCTCGTCCTATCCTCCTCCTCATCCTCATCCTCATCCTCATCCTCATCCTCATCCTCATCCTCATCCTCATCCTCATCCTCATCCTCATCCTCATCCTCATCCTCATCCTCATCCTCATCCTCATCCTCATCCTCATCCTCATCCTCATCCTCATCCTCATCCTCATCCTCATCCTCATCCTCATCCTCATCCTCATCCTCATCCTCATCCTCATCCTCATCCTCATCCTCATCCTCATCCTCATCCTCATCCTCATCCTCATCCTCATCCTCATCCTCATCCTCATCCTCATCCTCATCCTCATCCTCATCCTCATCCTCATCCTCATCCTCATCCTCATCCTCATCCTCATCCTCATCCTCATCCTCATCCTCATCCTCATCCTCATCCTCATCCTCATCCTCATCCTCATCCTCATCCTCATCCTCATCCTCATCCTCATCCTACCCTCCTCTTCATCCTCATCCTCTTCCTCATCCTATCTTCGTCCTTATCCTCATCCTATCCTCTTCCTCATCCTCATCCCCATCCTCATCCCCAACCCTATCCTCTTCCCCATCCTCTTCCGCATCCTCATCCTCATCCCCATCCCCATCCTCATCCTATCCTTCACCTCATCCTAACCTCCTCCTAATCCTCATCCTCATCCTATCCTCATCCTCATCCTCCTTCTCCAATTCCTAATCCTACCCTCATCCTTATCCTATCTTCCTCCTCATCCTATCGTCATCCTCATCCTATCCTCCTCGTCATCCTCATCCTATCCTCATCCTCATCCT
>NW_017717103.1:0-364 GCF_001865875.1 Lupinus angustifolius
CCTCATCCTCATCCTCATCCTCCTCCTCATCCTCATCCTAACCTCCTCTTCATCCTAGTCCTATCCTCATCCTAATCATCTTCCTCATCCCATCTTCATCCTCATCCTCTTCCTCATCCCATCTTCGTCCTCACCCTCATGCTATCCTCATCCTCATTCTCATCCTATCCTTCTCCTCATCCTCCTCCTCCAACTCCTCATCAGATCCTCGTCCTCATCCTATCCTCATTCTTCATCCTCCTCCTCATCCTCATCCTCATCCTATCCTCCTCCTCATCTTAACGTCCTCCCCCTCTTCATCCTATCCTCATCCAATCCTCATCCTCATCCTATCCTCCTCCTCCAATTCCTCATCCTATCCTCG
>NW_017717104.1:0-777 GCF_001865875.1 Lupinus angustifolius
ATCCTATCCTCCTCCTCATCCTATCCTCATTCTTATCCTCATCCTATGCTCATCCTCCTCATCCTCATCCTCATCCTATCCTCATCGTCATCCTCATCCTATCCTCATCCTCATCCTCTTCCTCTTCCTTATCCTATCATCGTCCTCATCCAATCTATGTCCTCTTCCCCATCCTATCCTCATCCTCATCCTCATGCTCTTCTTCATCCTCATACTCATCCTCCTCCTCATCCTCATCCTATCCTCCTCCTCATCCTAATCCTATCCTCGTCCTAATCCTCATCCTTATCCTCTCTTGTTCCTCATCCCATCTTCGTTCTCATCCTCATCCTATCCCCATCCTCATCCTCATCATCATCCTCATCCTATCTCATCCTCATCCTCATCCTATCCTCCTCCTCCAATTCCTCATCCTATCCTCATCCTCCTCATCCTCATCCACATCCTCTTCCTATACTCCTCCTCATCCTCCTCCTACTCCTCCTCTTCATATCCTCATCCTACACTCCTCTTCATCCTCATCCTATCCTCGTCCCCATCCTCATCCTATCCTCATTGTTATCCTATCCTCATCCTCATCCTCCTCCCGATCCTCATCCCCATCCTCCTCCCGATCCTCATCCCCATCCTTATCCTATCCTAATCATAATCCTCATTGTCATCCTCATCTTATCCTCATCCTCATCCTAACCTATCCTACTCCTCCTCGTCCTCATCCTCATCCTATCCTTGTCCTCATCCTCATCCTATCCTCATCCTCATTTTCATCCTCATCCT
>NW_017717105.1:0-356 GCF_001865875.1 Lupinus angustifolius
TCCCCATCCTCATCCTACCCTCCTCTTCATCCTCATCCTCTTCCTCATCCTATCTTCGTCCCCATCCTATCGTCATCCTATCCTCATCCTCATCCTCCAACCCATCCTCATCCCCATCCTCATCCTCATCCTTATCCTATCCTAATCATAATCCTCATCCTCATCCTCATCTTATCCTCATCCCCATCCTCTTCCTAACCTCATCCTCCTCATCCTATCCTCATCCTCATCCTATCCTCGTCTTCATCCTATCCTTGTCCTCGTCCTATCCTCATCCTCATCCCCATCCTCATCCTACCCTCCTCTTCATCCTCATCCTCTTCCTCATCTTATCTTTGTCCTCATCCTCATCCTCA
>NW_017717106.1:0-1608 GCF_001865875.1 Lupinus angustifolius
CATCCTCATCCTCATCCTCATCCTCATCCTCATCCTCATCCTCATCCTATCCTAATCCTAATCCTCATCCTCATCTTCATCTTCGTCCTCACCCTCACCCTCATCCTATCCTCCTCCTCCTCATCCTACCCTCTTCCTCATCCTCATCCACCTCCCCATCGTCATCCTATCCTAATCCTAATCCTCCTCCTCATCCTCATCCTCATCCTCATCCGAACCTCATCCTCCTCCTCCTCATCCTATCGTCATCCTCATCCTATCCAAGTCGTCATCCTATCGTCATCCCCATCCCCATCCTCATCCTACCCTCCTCTTCCCCATCATATCTTCGTATTCATCCTCATCCTATCCTCTTCCTCATCCTCATCCTCATCCCCATCCTCATCTTATCCTAATCCTCATCCTCATCCTCATCCTCATCCTATCCTCATCCTCATCCTAATACTATCCTCATCCTCATCCTCCAATTCCTCATCTTGTCTTCATCCTCATCCTATCCTCGTCCTCGTCCTATCCTCGTCCTCATCCTATCCTCACCCTCATCCATTCACATCCTCATCCTATCCTCCTCCTCATCCTCATCCTCATCCTCATCCTCATTTTATGCTCATCCTCATCCCATTTTCGTCCTCATCCTCTTCCTCATCCCATGTTCGTCCAAACCCTCATCTTATCCTCCTCCTCCTATTCCTCATCCTATCCTCGTCCTCATCCTATCCTCGGCCTCATCCTAACCTCATCCTCCTCCTCCAACTCCTCATCATATCCTCGTTCTCATCCTCATCCTCCTCCTCCTCCTCCACATCATCCTCATCCTATCCTCCTCCTCATCCTCATCTTTTGCTTATCCTCATCCTCATCCTGATCCTCATCCTTATGCTTATCCTCATCCTCATCCTACCCTCATTCTCATCCTCCTCCCCATCCTCATCGCCCTCCTCATCCTATCGTAATCCTAATCCTCATCCTCATCCTCCTCCTCCTCCTCCTCATCCTATCCTCATCCTCATCCTATCCGCGTCCTCATCCTATCCTCATCCTCATCCCCATCCCCATCCTCATCCTCATCCTCATCCTCATCCTATCGTCATCCTCATCCTATCCTCATCCTCATCCTCCTCCTCGTCCTCCTCATCCTCATCCCATCCTCCTCCTCATCCTCATCCTCATCCTCCTCCTCCTCCTCATCCTCCTCCTCATCCTATCCTCATCCTATCTACGTCCTCATCGTCATCCTCATCCCCATCCTCATCCTCATCCTATCCTCGTCCTCATCCTATCCTCATCCTTCTCGTCCTCATCCTACCCTCATCCTTCTCGTCCTCCTCCTCATCCCCATCCTTATCCTATCCTCGTCCTACCGTCATCCTATCCTCATCCTCCTCGTGCTCCTCCTCATCCTCATCCCCATCCTCATCCTACCCTCCTCTTCATCCGCACACTCTTCCTTATCCTATCTTTGTCCTCATCCTCATCTTATCCTCATCCTCCTCCTCCAATTCCTCATCCTATCCTCATCCTCGTCCTCATCCTCATCCTATCCTCATTCTCCTCATCCTCATCCTCATTCTATCCTCCTCCACAACCTCATCCTATCCTCATCCTCAT
>NW_017717107.1:0-807 GCF_001865875.1 Lupinus angustifolius
ATCCATATCCTATCCTCGTCCTCATCCAATCCTCATCCTCATCCTCATCCTATCCTCATCCTATCCTCATCCTCCTCCTCCTATTACTCATCTTATCCATATCCTATCCTCGTCCTCATCCAATCCTCATCCTCATCCTCATCCTATCCTCATCCTATCCTCATCCTCCTCCTCCTATTACTCATCTTATCCATATCCTATCCTCGTCCTCATCCAATCCTCATCCTCATCCTCATCCTATCCTCATCCTATCCTCATCCTCCTCCTCCTATTACTCATCTTATCCATATCCTATCCTCGTCCTCATCCAATCCTCATCCTCATCCTCATCCTATCCTCATCCTATCCTCATCCTCCTCCTCCTATTACTCATCTTATCCATATCCTATCCTCGTCCTCATCCAATCCTCATCCTCATCCTCATCCTATCCTCATCCTGCTCCTCCTGCTCCTCCTCCTCATCATATCCTCCTCTTCATCCTCAACCTCGTCCTCGTCCTCATCCTATCCTCTTCCTCATCCTCCTCCTCCAATTCCCCATCCTATCCTTACCCTCATCCTATCCTCCTCCTCATCCTATCCTCATCCACATCCTCATTTTCCACATTCTCATCCTCATCCTCATACTCATCCTCATCCTCGCTCATCCTGTCCGCTTCCTCATCATATCCTCGTCCTCATCCTATCCTCATCCTCATCCTCATCCTTATCCTCATCCCAATCCTCATCCTACCCTCTCTTCATCCTCGACCTCCTCCTCATCCTATCTTCGTCGTCATCCTCATCCTCATCCTCATCCCCATCCCC
>NW_017717108.1:0-1270 GCF_001865875.1 Lupinus angustifolius
CGTCCTCATCCTCATCCTCATCCGCATCCTCATCCTCTTCCTCATCCTCATCCTATCCTCCTCCTCCAATTTCTCATCCTATCCTCTTCGTCATCCTATTCTCATCCTCATCCTCATACCCATCCTCATCCTACCCTCCTCTTCATCCTCATCCTCTTCCTCATCCTCATCCTATCCTCCTCCTCCAATTTCTCATCCTATCCTCTTCGTCATCCTATTCTCATCCTCATCCTCATACCCATCCTCATCCTACCCTCCTCTTCATCCTCATCCTCTTCCTCATCCTCATCCTATCCTCCTCCTCCAATTTCTCATCCTATCCTCTTCGTCATCCTATTCTCATCCTCATCCTCATACCCATCCTCATCCTACCCTCCTCTTCATCCTCATCCTCTTCTTCATCCTATCTTTGTTCTCATCCTCATCTTATCGTCATCCTCATCCCCATATTCATCCTATCCTAATCCTCATCCTCATCCTCAGCCTTATCTTCGTTCTCGCCCTCATCCTATCCTCATCCTCATCCTATCATCGTCCTCATCCTATCCTCATCCTCATCCTGATCCTATCCTCACCCTTATCCTATCCTCATCCTAATCCTATCCTTATCCTCGTCCTCATCCTACCCTCATCCTCATCCCTATCCTCAACCTACCCTCCTCTTCATCCTCATCCCGTCTTTGTCCTCATCCTCGTCCTATGCTCATACTCAACCTCATCCTATCCTCTTCCTCATCCTCATCCTCATCCCCATCCTCATCCTACCCTCCTCTTCATCCTCATCCTCTTCCTTATCCTATCTTTGTCCTCATCCTCATCCTATTCTCATCCTCTTCCCGATCCTCATCCTATCCTAATCCTCGTCCTCATCCTCAGCCTCATCTTCGTCCTCGCCATCATCCTATCCTCATCCTCATCCCATCTTCGTCCTCATCCTCTTTCTCCTCCCATCTTCGATCTCACCCTCCTCCTATCCTCGCTCTCCTCCTCATCCTCATCCTCATCCTCATCTTATCCTCATCCTCATCCTATCCTCATCCTCATCCCATCTTCGTCCTCATCCTCTTTCTCCTCCCATCTTCGATCTCACCCTCCTCCTATCCTCGCTCTCCTCCTCATCCTCATCCTCATCCTCATCTTATCCTCATCCTCATCCTATCCTCATCCTCATCCCATCTTCGTCCTCATCCTCTTTCTCCTCCCATCTTCGATCTCACCCTCCTCCTATCCTCGCTCTCCTCCTCATCCTCATCCTCATCCTCCTCCTCCA
>NW_017717109.1:0-732 GCF_001865875.1 Lupinus angustifolius
TATGCCAATGGTTAATCGATTACCTAGGCTTAATTTCTTTTGAAAATTCAAATTTTTACTGATTTAATCGATTAATAAGTCCGTTAATCGATTACCTGGGCTCAATTTTTTTTTTTTTTTGAAAATTCAAATTTTACACTGTTTTAATCGATTAAAACATCCCATTAATGTTAAACGATTAAAACCAGTACGTTAAAGGTAGACAATGTCTCGGTTCTGCACTTTTTTCGACATTCTCGCAACCTCTCTGTGCTTTGAGTCTCTGAAACAGTAACCAAACTAATCCAGGTGCAATAGGATTAAGTAAACCTCATCCTAACCCTCTCAAACCTTCCGAAATCGCTCTCTTTCATCCTTAATCCATCCAATTCCGAATCATCCAATCCTAACCCTAGGTTAAGCTTTGCCTTCTCTGCTCATCCATCTCAGTTTCGAGTTCAACACTTTCAATGGAGCAGAGTCGTCCAAAACGGGTCAAGACTACAACTACTCGCATACGAAGAAGGGAAACCGGCTCACCCTCCACTCGGGACCACGGTGACCCCTACTATTCCCTCATATTGCAAGAGACTCGCTTGGCGAAATTTCAAGGTCGCAAACCTACCTACATCAGGTATGCTGATTTAACCTGGTTAGCGGAACAAAATTTTAGTTTTCCGCATGATATGGAGGCTCAAGGAGCCGTTCAGTTTTTGGAATTAAAGGGACGTGTCTACCCTACTCTAGTTAGGG
>NW_017717110.1:0-2701 GCF_001865875.1 Lupinus angustifolius
CTTTGATCTGGACTTGTCGGATAATGAGCATCAGGAGGATTTGGGTAATCAGAATGCAACTACTCTGGGGGAGTCGTCAGGAACAGCACCTCAGAGCTCTGTTTTTGGTCTAGCTCAGATGGAAGCTATGGAGCAACGGCTTAACAATCGTATGGATCTGCACTTCCAAGGGCTGAAGGACTCTTATTTTGTAGGCATGGAGCAATACGAAGAACGTCAGATTGCCTACACTGATAACAAATTTCAAGAGCTGAGGAACATGATTCAATCTAACGCTGAGGCTCAGAATGTTATGTTTTGCTCAGAATTTCAGAAGCTGTCTGTGCTTAACAGGGGAGATCAGAACATTGCTATGCCTGATGATCAGATTGACCATCCTCCACCTCAACCTTAGTTTAGCAGACCTTAGACCTAGGCTATCTCATCCTTAGGTTTATTTCATCTTATGGCACCTTCTGGATTTAGTTGTTGTTGTTGCTTTCAGAACTTACTCATATGTCGCTATTTGTCTTTGATTGACTTTATGGTTTGTACTATTTCTTGACTTCCTTGACTCTTTATGCTATGCAAATTTTTGTTTGTTTGTTGTTTTTGCTTTAATTATGTCGAATAGCTTATCTGCTTCAGTGAATGGTTCTTGATCTTATGAGAGTTGATATTGCTAACATTGTTAAATATTTGATTAACTCTTGTATGTCGTTCTCCTTTCAAATTAGCTATTTTTTTGTCAAATCAAGCGCATTTGTTCAATTTACCGAAAAATAAAGCAGGTTAATTTGTTAAAACCCAAATTAATTCATTAACTTTGTTTTATGATTAACTAATATCTCTTCCTAGCTTTTTTGACCTGGGTTATCTTTTTGATAATGTCAAAAGGGGGAGAAAGGTTGTTTTGTTGTTTCTTGATTGTGCAGGTTGATCGTTATAACAGCTTCCGATAAATGTGCGCATTCCATCAACCTTGCCAACACAATCTTCAAGCTTATTCATCAAGCAATTGTTATTTCAATTGATGAACTTGATGTAGTGTTTGTCATCATCAAAAAGGGGGAGATTGAAAGTGTGCATGTCAAGAGGAACACTTTGAAAAGCTCTCCTTGAATGTCATGGTTTTGATGAGGACAACTTGTGCCTAAAAGAGCTTGAAGATCACCAACAAATCAACTTGCTTAAGTCTTTTATTTGGTACTAGGCTTAGACTAGATTCTAGTTTAAGTTGAGTCGAAGGCTTAGGGCACCTAATACATGTCTCATATGCATATATCTTTTAAATCATTTCATCCATGAGATATGTTCATTTCATAATATGTTCATGCATTACATAAATACATGTATATGTGCATTCTAGGCATAAACTAAGTGTTAAACATGTATCATCTAAGTGCATAACGTATTTGATGTTTTGTATTTCAAATACACTTTTTAATTACTGTTAATCGATTAACCAATCCTTTAATCGATTAACCCAACTGCTGTGAAAAGTGGTTGCTACTGGAACACGTTTTTAAATGCTGTTAATCGATTAAGGCATTACGTTAATCGATTAACCTAACTGTTTGTTAAGTTGTTGGAACTGAAAAACTGAAAAACAGAATCAGTCATGATTTTGAATCACGTTAGTCGATTAAGATGGCATTTAATCGATTATCTGGGGTTCTGGACTGATTCTTTATAAACTGCGTTTTCAGAATTAATCTCATAAGTTGCATGTTGCATTTATTAGAGAGTTAGAGCATTTTTACGTGTTAATTGTTGCATCTATTTGTTAAGTGCATTTGTGAGTTTAGAAATGAGAGATTCTATGCTTTAGGATTGAGTGCATTTCATGTTATAATTTCTCATGTTTTCCCTCACATGTTCATGCATATTTTGATGCTTTTTCATGAAGTTTTATGATTCTGTAACTTCTGTTTTCATAACTAATACTTGTCATTTCACATGAGTTTGTGTTAGATGTGCATTAGAGTAAAGCCTTCTTGTTATATTTGAGCTTAGAAATAGCTTTATTTTACTCTTGTAATTGTTGTATAATTGTTGTAAAGGGAATCTCTTGGTGTCTTATCACCGTTAGAGATTGAGTGTTTCTTCGTTGCTTAGAGTGTAAGAAAAGGAAAGAACGAGAGATTCTTTGGCTGGGGCTACGCTGAAAGAAACGTTTTCTTTGTCGGTAGGAAGGGAGTCAAACCATTGAATGGTTTCTTTGTTTTCTTGTAATTTGCTAAGTGTTGTAATTGAATAATGTGTATGTAATTACATTGATTCGGTTATAGTGAAGGAAATCTCCCAAGTCAGCCGGGAGGCCTGGATGTAGTTTGCAGTGGACAGCAAACGAACCAGGATAAAAATTCGCGTTGCAGGATTTGTTTTCTCTCTCTCTCTTTATTGTTTTTCAATCGATTAATTGGTATATTGGATTCAAATTGATACATTCTGTTCATATGCTATACTGGATGTTATTCTGATATACAATCTTTAAGCTCTGTTATTCGTGCCATTATCGGTTAACTGTTCTGCAATTAATCGTTTCTGTAATGACTTACTGTTTCTGTTTAATCGATTAAAACTGTTGTATTAATCGATTATCCTGTTTCTGTTAATCGATTAAGATTGTTCTGTTAATCGATTATCTTCATCCTGTAATCGATTAATTAGGGGTGATTCAGCATAAATTGTTGAGTTTTGAAAAGCGGCTAGTTTAACC
>NW_017717111.1:0-20389 GCF_001865875.1 Lupinus angustifolius
GTGTATTGTAACCACTGATACCTAACAGATTTGACCCTTCAAACCATTGCAATCAGTTAAGCAGTTAAAACAGAAAACAATTATAACATAAATTAGTTGAGTTAATCGATTAAGTCACCACGTTAATCGATTAACCAGCATATTAAAAACGTGATTAAAAAGGCAAACTTACTCATATGTTATGCTTAATTTATATACATGTTTTAGCAATTATATTAGGCCTAATATGCACATATAACATGTAAGATTAATGCATGAACATACAACAAACTAGATGATATGTCTCATGAATATGATATGACAATTATAATGGTCTGTGAGACTTGCATCTAGGTTTATCTCACTTATACTCACTCATTAAGGCACACGTCCCAGACTACTTGAAAATATGACTCTATTGATATAATCTAGTCTAGATAGTCTAGATATGACCAATGAGTTCTAGGCATGTTGATTGTTGAGCCATCTTCAAGCTTTATAAAATTGTCTTCACTTGTCTTCATATAAATATATGCAAAACATTGCTAGTGCAATACTTGACACTTTGTACTTTCAATAGTCATGTCCCTGAATGACACCTTCATAATCACGGTCGTTGGATGAAATTGGTGGTTGCTTGTGTGGCCTCCCTTACATACCTCTTATGTGCTGACCTAGAGGTGCCCCTCACAGCGAATCCCCCGGAAATAGTGTTAATATCAACTAGACTTTTTTGTCTTTGGTTGTTTCGGTGGTACCTGTCCGCTTGGTCCCTCTTGGGAGGACGCCATGTTGAGTTTTTGGTATGGAACGTCCTCGGGATGGGGGTGATCGCCTTTGCTGATTTACACCAGCGATGAAGCATTGTAGGTGGCCGACCTGTATGAGGTCTTCTATTGTGTCTCACAACTGAGTGCAATCTTCAGTTACATGGCTAAACATGTTTGGAATTCACAATATTTAGATTGATCATGGCTCCATGTCCTCTTGTTTGGATTAGGTTTGGGAAGTTGGACGAAGTGTGTGACCATGACTTCTAGCAGGATCTTGGACCGGCTAGCATTGAGGGGAGTGTAGACTGCATATTTGGATTTTCTAGGCAATTTTGGGGGCACTTATGCGAGGATCATGAAACTTTGATCTTTTTTCTTCCCGTGAGGAATGATACTTATTGTGTTGGGCGGGTGACATAATGTGGTGAGTTTCCTCCAAGTTAATGAACTGTTGGGCCTTGGAGCGGAGATCCTCCATTGTGGGGTCAGAATACTTGGCCAGTTTCGGTCTGAAAAGACCTTCTTGTAGACCTATGACTAACACATGTATCGTCACATCGGAACTTAAGTCAATCTTTAATGGGTCGAACTAAGCATAAACAAGTTCTACTCGACTCATTGTCATCGGAACATATGACCAATTCATTTTACTTGATCCCCTCACTTTTTCCTTTATCATAAATCATTTCATTTGAAATAGTATATTCCAAAATTATATAAAGGAATTTAATATGATACAATCATTTAATATTGTTTTTTTTTAAAATATATATTTATAATTTTGAATAATATTTCCAAATATGAAATGTATTTTTAATTTTCCTTATGTTTGTTTTAATGGAAAATATGAATTCATAAATAATTCCACATTAAAACTTTAGGTTGTAGATTGGATTTATAGAAACTAATAATGACACATTTAAAAAAATACATTTCATTTTAATAATTATAATATGTATAATAATTTAATATATTTCTATTTCTGCATTCAACCTATAAATTAGAAGTTTTTTAATGTAAACATACTTTTTAATATATTTATAGATATGAATTTTCCTATGTTTGAATTTATATGGAAAATATTAATTTAGTATTAATTAAAGATTAAAAAATTTTATAGATATTTAGATCACGTGAACAAATTTGATGGCACATTTTAAAAAATCAACATGCAAATTAGATGGGTTAGTTTATTAGTATGGATAGGTTAAAATGAAAGCAACAATATGTCCATGTACGGAAAACTTGGTGTTTATAATGAAGGATTGATGTATGGAAATTCCTAACTTAGGGAAGAAGTAGATAATGTAAATACCAAGTTTTGAATTCAACAGTAAAATTAGGTGAAAATTATTTATTAAAAATTCTAATTTAACAATTAATTATATAAATCAATGAGAAAGACATGTGAGATACATATATGCAAAGAAGAGAGTTTGTGAGAAGCAATCTCCTATGAGATAGTTAGTGAGGTTTATTCTTCTACACATAAATTTTCTATCAATTATATAGGACTTGTTTGATCATCTATTCCAAATTAATTCAAATAAATGATTAAATAATAAGTGTAAGAAAGGTTAAATAAAAAAATGTAACTTTCAAAAATATACTTGAACTATTATCCACAACTTCTATATAACATAGATTTCTATTGTTGTAACAACAAAAATATAATCTTTGATTTATGTCAAACTATTTTTTGATCATGAGAAAGTGATTTGGATTTGGTAAGCAAACAAGATGATTATTTATGTTAAGCAATAAGTGTTGTATCCAATAAAGACCAAGAAATGAGCACGATATGAGGTAAGGTGGTGTAATAGATTTTGGAGGTAGATATAGATTATGGGACATGCTCTATCTAATAGTAAGACAATGTACATTTATTCTTCCTAGATTAGCTTCTTATACTGAATTGTCTTTTCTCTATCGAGGAAAAAGATTAACATAAGAAAATACAAGTTGTGTGTGGCATATATATCATTAGTTCTTTACAACCTAAAGACAAAACTCTCCTCAACCTCAAATCTAAAGGTATCAACACTTAGAAAAATTGAAAATGATGACATGCATTCTAATGATTACTTTGTTGGTAGTGTTTTGGATATTTTTCTCAAGATTACACATGTTTATTAAATTTAATAAAATTTACCTTTTGTCGATATAAAAAATAAATAAAAATAACAATTTTCTAAACTCTCTTACAAAAGCCAATTTTGGACCTTATGGCATTGGTTTCTCAATGGGTCCAACTCCAATTCATCTTCTTGCTTTTTTTTTTTTTGTATAATTTAAAAAAGATTGTAATATCTATGTACTGTTAGTATAGAGATTTATACACATTCATTATATCATCAATCACTCATTTGTATTATTTCTTTAGAAGTGATAATTAAACATAAATGATGAATGATGCAGTAACAATATATAAAACTCATACACTGTCAATGTATACTTTTTTTTCCAAAAACATAAAACCAAAGTAATATTATGCACTGATGTTGCAATGACCATTCTGTAAAGTTCACAAAACCTAAGCAAGTGAGAATGGGGATACTCGTTGTCTAGTCCAGCGAACGAGATACCCATGACTAACTGAATTAGTTTGGTTCTCATCTCAAGATGTCGAGCATTCCTAGGTGGATTTCTTAGCGCATCAAAATTATTGTTATTAGGGTTCATACCTCCCAAACCATCATTTCTAGGGTTTCAATTTTGTAGCTTGTAATCCATAGTCTCCTCAACTATGGGCCCTAAGCTAAAAGATTCTTCATGTTGATCTCTCATGTGAGCAAGTTGCCTCATTTCCTTGCTCGGCTATTGTTCCTTCATGCGATTCGCTCAATCTCCGAATCAAAATTCAATTGATTCTCTGGATTTTTACCTGAGATAAAAGAAAACAATTTGCAACAATAGTTGGATTGTCAAGACAACAATTTCAGAAAGAAAAAGAAACATAAAATTAAACTTCAAATATTAACGTTAATGCTATAGTACTAATCTAGACACAAGTCCCGAACAACGACGCCATTTTGCTAACCAGTGAATTAGTGATAAAATTAATCAATAGTGTCGGAAACAAGTTTAGAGTGAGGGATTGACGAATCCACAAGGACTTCCGAAATTATAGCCTTTCAACTAACAATTATTATTTTAAGATATTGTTCAGAGGGTATGTTTGTTTGGTGAAGATAGAATTCAAGATTGTAATGCAATAATAAAAGGTGTGATTGAACTTTCTACTTACTAACAATATACACACAATTCGGTATACAAATTCACGTACTAATGATTATTTGATATAAATGACCTCTACTAAAAGTTAATATCTTAGTCAATTTAGCATCTTATGCAATAAAGCTCTTTGTCTAGCAACTTTATGCGTAATATTAAGATTTATGACTCACACAATACACCTCTATGTCTACTATTCTATGAATATAAAGTTGAGTTACACCTCAATTGTATTAGTCGTCAATGTATTGATCTATGCTAATACCTTATTAAAATAGGTCTATGTCTAGCAACAAGATTAATAAGATTAAATTATATGAACCATTAAGCATAGCTCTATGTCTAATATTCCATGCCAACAAGTTTGAGAGTTATAAAGTTACAAGATTAGTTTTATGACTAGATACCAATAAAATAACATGCATGAGATGGCAAGTTGATATAAGTATGTCTATAAAATATATCAATTATTCAGTGATGCAAGTTTAGAATTATGCAAGTATATTATTAAGCATTCTATCCAAGCTTTATGCAATAAGATGGCCAGATTTAAAGCAAGCATTAAGCACATACGCAACTCAAAATAATCAAAAAGTTCATAAATTCAATATAAGTGAATCAATGTATATTGTAATGCCCACAATTTTCTATTATTTTAATATGTGAGTTAAAAATCTTGATTTACTTTTGTAGATTTATCTAAAAATAAATATGATTTTTAGATTAATTGTTGATCTTTTAATATTTATTTAATAAGTGTATGATTTTTGTTCTATTCGAAAAACAAGTTATTTTATTGGTTATCTCACGTCAAAGTGGATATATATCGTCTCATAACGAGTTTCTAGGTAAATTATGTTAGAAGTATTATCTTATTTTTATATTGAATTATTTATATTCTTAGAAGTTAGAAGTACCTACATGAGAAATTCCTTAAATATATTGAGAGTATTTATCTTTTTTATAATAATTTACTAAGTAATATATCCTATATTATTTATTATAATGTTATTTTTCTTGTGACTTTTGATTAAATTGGTTATGGTTATCATAATATTTATCATAACATATTTAAAATCGTATCATCATTTTTATCTTTTCTATCCTTTAATCATTTTATTCCTAACTATATACCATCACTTTATCATATATATATATATATATATTAATAATGTTACAATGTGATTGTTAATAGTATTATTATAATTATATATGAATATATATTAATATTCAAAGCATGTTGCATCTATTCTTTCCTTAATTTACGTTTTATTATTATTATATAGTTATATAATCTATGTATAATCTTTTGTTTCCATGTTTTATTTATGCTTGAAAATTAGTTTCCTATATCTTAGTCACTCTCTTTGCAGTTTTTCTCTTCTGCATACAACCCTAGCCTCCATCTCCCTTTTTGAATCCTAATCTTTGTGGATTCTAATCCTAGCCTCATAGCACTTACAAGTCTTTGATGTCCATCAATATAATCTTCACTGTTGTTAATTTATTTCTATTCATTGTAGCCATAAGATAAGAATGTAGAGCATCCCCCTTTGTTTGCTTCTAGTGATAGTGGTTGGAAGAAGGTATGGGAGCCATTGTTATTATATGTGTTTTATATCTTATCTTGTTTGTATTTTACTTAACCTCTAATTATTTTGCCATTCTCGTGGGAATTCCTCACTTGTATGATCTTTATTTCAAGAAAATTTCATTTTCTCCTCTAAAAAACCACACTTATTTGGACCTATTAGACACGAAGAAGAGTTACATAACTTGTTAATTTGATAATTCTGTTAACAATTCATGTCACATGTTTATTATACTTTAAATGATAATTTTTCCCATCTTCCTGTTCAGATCTGAATTTGATTTTGATGTTGGGGGTATCAAAACATATCTGTGTAAATCTTGAGGATTTTTTTTTATCGGCAAAAGGAAAGATTTTATTAAGAGAGGAAATAATTACAGGAGAGAAAGAAGTTGAAAAAAGAAAAAACTAAAAGCCATTACAACATAAAACAAAAAATGGGGTTTGCTATCCAGTCCACAAAAGATAACTGATCTTTACCCCTCTTCCCATTGATCCAAGCCAAGAAGTAACCCTAGCAGCCTCAAAAATTTTCTCGAGAGAGGGATGATCTAAAGTCATTCCTAGACCTCCAGATAGCCCAAATAGTAGCGAGTCAAATGATATTCCAATAATTCAAACAACGCCTGTGAGGTGTCATGCCCATGTGATTAGTGAAATGATGGATGGGCTGAAGAGGAAGAGCTATGTGAATATTCAACCAATTATACAGAAGCTGCCAAACTGAATAAGTGAAGTTACAAGAGGAGAAAAGATGTTGAGAAGTTTCAGCTTGGTCGTTGCAAAATGGACATAAGATTCCCACTCCAGGTGCAATAGAGACTCCCCTCTTGAGAAGAGCATCAACAGTGGGGATCCGATCCTGAAAAAGCCTCCAAGTGAAAGCTTTAACTTTTAAGGGAGCTTTTGACTTCCAAAGCATACAAAGATGGTTAATATCATCTTGAGGATTATTTCTCTAATATGTATATTGGTGAATTTTACATTATTACTTTTTACAAGATGGTTAATATCATCTTGAGGATTATTTCTCTAATATGTATATTGGTGAATTTTACATTATTACTTTTTACAAGATGGTTAATATCATCTTGAGGATTATTTCTCTAATATGTATATTGGTGAATTTTACATTATTACTTTTTACAAGATGGTTAATATCATCTTGAGGATTATTTCTCTAATATGTATATTGGTGAATTTTACATTATTACTTTTTACAATTCTCTTAACAACTGTAGTTATGTGCATGTACTTGCATTCTGTTAAAAAGAATCCATATTTATTGATGTATTTATTTATAATAATTGGTAACTGAGTTGTTGTTTTGTAAAAAGAAAACAAATCAACATTGTGGCCAAGTTTCCATATCACGGTGATAAGAAATCCTAAAATCCACCACCAAGTCACTTATATTATTTTATAATAGTTCTTTAGTAACATATGTATATTGTACAATAAAATATTTTGCTGCAGAAAACTTAAAGTGCTATGTTAGGTTGCTATATAGTGTCAACCCAATTATATTTGAGTGTGAAGTTGGTTTTCAAAGATTATGAGATTATGAATGAGAATAGAATTGAAGTTTATATGTGTTTTATTAACTAAATTAGTTGTTTTGTTGCAATCTATAAAACTATTTTTAGGTATTTCTCAAAATGATAGGAAATTGTAGATTGTTATAGGTTATTACCTTGTAGGAGTTAATTTTTTGTAGAAATAGTAATCTTAAAGTTACCAAGCCTCAACACTGTTATATTGAATCTAAAAGTATAAGTTTTGATTATTTATAAAATAGTATTGGATGTAAATACATACACATATATGCACTGCACATATTATTAAAACAAATTACTATGTGTTTGGTTTTATTTTATTTTTACATGTGTAGTTATGTATGTAATTTTTGTAAATTATTGACCTAGATTAGTTATTATTTTTAGGTAGCGTAGAATTTGATTTGTTTATTGATTGTTATTGGCATATGTATGAGAAGAGATTCTAAAGCTGAAGGAGACGATGAGATATCTAGTTTGTTTGTTGGACAAGGAGCTTACGTAAACCTAGGTGAGGGACAAGACCATTGTGGTCTTAGAGTATTTCATTGAAGTTTTTACTCTCTCATTCCCACAAAAGTTGAGGAGTCTTGTAGATTAAGAACTCCCATGGGAACTTGTTTTCCATGTAAAAGTCCTAAATCCTTTTCATGATGATGTATAGAGTCTTACATATTTGATTGTGCTGGAAATATATGTGTATGAATTCATTGTTTTGTAGCATAATGCGAGGTACTCGCTTATGGTATTACATCGTCATGAAATGGTGCTAAATAATTATGTTTGTATGCATGTGAGTATTGTGATAAATTAATAATTTTTGTGCTAAATGTTTGTGACAAGGTTGTAATTTAGAAATATCTCAATTACAATGGTTATGTTATTGATGGTTGTATAGTTATATTGAAACGGAAAATATATATAAGTGATTGTTGTATAGATATGGGAATATATAATTAAGTTGATTGTTGTATTGATTTCAAAATATGTAACTTGATTACTGTATTTAATAGGAAATATACACGTTAGTTGTTATATTGATACGGAAAATACATAAGTTTGAAGTTAAGGTTTTGCACATTGATCGTGGATACTAAGTTAGCGTCTTGAGCTCGTCCATTAGACTTGGCATGATAGAGATGCATTGGGGCTGAGATGACTAACTTATGTGATATTTATTGAAATAAAAATTGGTAAAACCTTGATTAAAATATTTAATGGGCTAACTTCGATTAGTATACATGCATTGCATTCTTGTAGTTGGAGTTGGAAAAAATGGAAAGATATGATGATAGAAATACCATGGGAATTTAGATAGGGGTATCAATGACAGTGATTCGTCAAGAAGCCTTGAGGGATTGATTAGGTGAGACAGTCTAGTGAGGGTTTGGGTTCATTACCCGTATGATCAGGATAGCCTTACATGCAAACTAAGCGGTCTCTAACACCTCCTTGCGCATTTCATGATCGCTAGAGAGGTATCCTGAAACGGATTGGGCTTACCACGTAAGCACCTTAGATAGAGGTATTGGAAAACAATTGATATTGTTATTTGCCATTGCTAAGGATATATATACTCCTCGTTGCTTTCCCACTAGGATCTTGGCCTTCAGGTATTGTATTTTAGGTGTAATTGATTGGTTGAATTGCATATTACATTACATGAGAGAGATATTAATTGAGGATGTGAATTTCCTCATGTATAAGACGCTAACTTCATGCATCATTTGTATATCTTTGATAGGTTAACTATAGTGTTATTATAATGTCTCACTTTAATACTATTTCTCTATGTAATTCCACACTGCGGTCGTCGTAGTTGGTTCTAACTCCATTTTCTTTGTCTTTTCTTTTGTCTATACTATGTGTATGAACAGGTTTGTTGCAATTTCTCTATGAATATCCATTGATGGAAATATAGACAAGAAGAACGTAGCTGATGTGTAGTTAAATATCTTATTTATATTGGGATTATTAGCTCTCATTTAGGAATCTCCTTAGTCTTTTGAACTAATTTTTGTATAATTTATATTTTATGAAGAAAAAAAGATTGAATCTTTTTGCATATATGATGTCTTTTATAATCATTATGTTAAGATTAGAGTAATGATATTGTAAAGTTGATTACTTAAACATAGATAATTATATAAATCATGGTTTTCAGGTTGAATGTGATACCTCGTTTTTGGATAATGATAGTATTAAATATTTCCGCATCCTGAACATTTTAATGAAAATAAATTTTAAATTCACTCTGATTTTCTAACATGTTGTCTATAATTTTCTATAAATTTTTAACATAATTTTATAACGAAGTCTTAATTTCTAAGTTGCAAAAACGGGGTGTTACATATATACATCAAGCTTGTATTACATTCAATCTCAACAAATGAGTCTTTAGTGATTCATATTCATACAATACAACTAAGATAGGATAATACACAACTCATGAGGTGATAAATCACTTGAAAAAAGAAAAAACTAAAAGCCATTACAACATAAAACAAAAAATGGGGTTTGCTATCCAGTCCACAAAAGATAACTGATCTTTACCCCTCTTCCCATTGATCCAAGCCAAGAAGTAACCCTAGCAGCCTCAAAAATTTTCTCGAGAGAGGGATGATCTAAAGTCATTCCTAGACCTCCAGATAGCCCAAATAGTAGCGAGTCAAATGATATTCCAATAATTCAAACAACGCCTGTGAGGTGTCATGCCCATGTGATTAGTGAAATGATGGATGGGCTGAAGAGGAAGAGCTATGTGAATATTCAACCAATTATACAGAAGCTGCCAAACTGAATAAGTGAAGTTACAAGAGGAGAAAAGATGTTGAGAAGTTTCAGCTTGGTCGTTGCAAAATGGACATAAGATTCCCACTCCAGGTGCAATAGAGACTCCCCTCTTGAGAAGAGCATCAACAGTGGGGATCCGATCCTGAAAAAGCCTCCAAGTGAAAGCTTTAACTTTTAAGGGAGCTTTTGACTTCCAAAGCATACAAAGATGGTTAATATCATCTTGAGGATTATTTCTCTAATATGTATATTGGTGAATTTTACATTATTACTTTTTACAAGATGGTTAATATCATCTTGAGGATTATTTCTCTAATATGTATATTGGTGAATTTTACATTATTACTTTTTACAATTCTCTTAACAACTGTAGTTATGTGCATGTACTTGCATTCTGTTAAAAAGAATCCATATTTATTGATGTATTTATTTATAATAATTGGTAACTGAGTTGTTGTTTTGTAAAAAGAAAACAAATCAACATTGTGGCCAAGTTTCCATATCACGGTGATAAGAAATCCTAAAATCCACCACCAAGTCACTTATATTATTTTATAATAGTTCTTTAGTAACATATGTATATTGTACAATAAAATATTTTGCTGCAGAAAACTTAAAGTGCTATGTTAGGTTGCTATATAGTGTCAACCCAATTATATTTGAGTGTGAAGTTGGTTTTCAAAGATTATGAGATTATGAATGAGAATAGAATTGAAGTTTATATGTGTTTTATTAACTAAATTAGTTGTTTTGTTGCAATCTATAAAACTATTTTTAGGTATTTCTCAAAATGATAGGAAATTGTAGATTGTTATAGGTTATTACCTTGTAGGAGTTAATTTTTTGTAGAAATAGTAATCTTAAAGTTACCAAGCCTCAACACTGTTATATTGAATCTAAAAGTATAAGTTTTGATTATTTATAAAATAGTATTGGATGTAAATACATACACATATATGCACTGCACATATTATTAAAACAAATTACTATGTGTTTGGTTTTATTTTATTTTTACATGTGTAGTTATGTATGTAATTTTTGTAAATTATTGACCTAGATTAGTTATTATTTTTAGGTAGCGTAGAATTTGATTTGTTTATTGATTGTTATTGGCATATGTATGAGAAGAGATTCTAAAGCTGAAGGAGACGATGAGATATCTAGTTTGTTTGTTGGACAAGGAGCTTACGTAAACCTAGGTGAGGGACAAGACCATTGTGGTCTTAGAGTATTTCATTGAAGTTTTTACTCTCTCATTCCCACAAAAGTTGAGGAGTCTTGTAGATTAAGAACTCCCATGGGAACTTGTTTTCCATGTAAAAGTCCTAAATCCTTTTCATGATGATGTATAGAGTCTTACATATTTGATTGTGCTGGAAATATATGTGTATGAATTCATTGTTTTGTAGCATAATGCGAGGTACTCGCTTATGGTATTACATCGTCATGAAATGGTGCTAAATAATTATGTTTGTATGCATGTGAGTATTGTGATAAATTAATAATTTTTGTGCTAAATGTTTGTGACAAGGTTGTAATTTAGAAATATCTCAATTACAATGGTTATGTTATTGATGGTTGTATAGTTATATTGAAACGGAAAATATATATAAGTGATTGTTGTATAGATATGGGAATATATAATTAAGTTGATTGTTGTATTGATTTCAAAATATGTAACTTGATTACTGTATTTAATAGGAAATATACACGTTAGTTGTTATATTGATACGGAAAATACATAAGTTTGAAGTTAAGGTTTTGCACATTGATCGTGGATACTAAGTTAGCGTCTTGAGCTCGTCCATTAGACTTGGCATGATAGAGATGCATTGGGGCTGAGATGACTAACTTATGTGATATTTATTGAAATAAAAATTGGTAAAACCTTGATTAAAATATTTAATGGGCTAACTTCGATTAGTATACATGCATTGCATTCTTGTAGTTGGAGTTGGAAAAAATGGAAAGATATGATGATAGAAATACCATGGGAATTTAGATAGGGGTATCAATGACAGTGATTCGTCAAGAAGCCTTGAGGGATTGATTAGGTGAGACAGTCTAGTGAGGGTTTGGGTTCATTACCCGTATGATCAGGATAGCCTTACATGCAAACTAAGCGGTCTCTAACACCTCCTTGCGCATTTCATGATCGCTAGAGAGGTATCCTGAAACGGATTGGGCTTACCACGTAAGCACCTTAGATAGAGGTATTGGAAAACAATTGATATTGTTATTTGCCATTGCTAAGGATATATATACTCCTCGTTGCTTTCCCACTAGGATCTTGGCCTTCAGGTATTGTATTTTAGGTGTAATTGATTGGTTGAATTGCATATTACATTACATGAGAGAGATATTAATTGAGGATGTGAATTTCCTCATGTATAAGACGCTAACTTCATGCATCATTTGTATATCTTTGATAGGTTAACTATAGTGTTATTATAATGTCTCACTTTAATACTATTTCTCTATGTAATTCCACACTGCGGTCGTCGTAGTTGGTTCTAACTCCATTTTCTTTGTCTTTTCTTTTGTCTATACTATGTGTATGAACAGGTTTGTTGCAATTTCTCTATGAATATCCATTGATGGAAATATAGACAAGAAGAACGTAGCTGATGTGTAGTTAAATATCTTATTTATATTGGGATTATTAGCTCTCATTTAGGAATCTCCTTAGTCTTTTGAACTAATTTTTGTATAATTTATATTTTATGAAGAAAAAAAGATTGAATCTTTTTGCATATATGATGTCTTTTATAATCATTATGTTAAGATTAGAGTAATGATATTGTAAAGTTGATTACTTAAACATAGATAATTATATAAATCATGGTTTTCAGGTTGAATGTGATACCTCGTTTTTGGATAATGATAGTATTAAATATTTCCGCATCCTGAACATTTTAATGAAAATAAATTTTAAATTCACTCTGATTTTCTAACATGTTGTCTATAATTTTCTATAAATTTTTAACATAATTTTATAACGAAGTCTTAATTTCTAAGTTGCAAAAACGGGGTGTTACATATATACATCAAGCTTGTATTACATTCAATCTCAACAAATGAGTCTTTAGTGATTCATATTCATACAATACAACTAAGATAGGATAATACACAACTCATGAGGTGATAAATCACTCAAAATGAGCATAGATTAACTTCTATAGTGCCTATACTTAGTTCTCACGATCTAAGTGAGCTAAACTTCATAAAAATGTAGAAACAAAGAATTACAATTTGAATATGTCAACCACATCCTGTGTCTAATTTATACCATTATTTTAACCACAATCTAACCATGGCTAAATCTTTATTCAGTTATTTTCACACATATTCCTCTCTTGATCATGTTTAAAAATCACTATATTCTATAATATAATAGTATATTTCTAAATAAAATTAAATATTTACAATTTAATAATAATAATTTTCTTTTTTTTTTATGTGAAAACTATTGCAAATTGTCCAAACGAGAAAAAAAAAACATTTCCAAATGCTAGTCAGGAACACAATTAAATTTTTTTGATTAGAAACATAATATAGTAGTGATGATAAACATGAAAATAGTCCCATAGAGTAGCTTATCCGCACTAATAACTTCTGAGTTTGGAAGATGTTTTAAAACAATTTAAGAAAAAAGAAAGAAATCACTTGAAGCATGTTTGCCCCTACCATTAGGAATTTCAAATAGTAAAATTGGTTTTGAGGGCCTAAGGATGGGTACGTCACACTTGAAGTACCATTTCCTCTACAATTGCACAATACATCTCCATGTTGAATGTTTCGCATGTTTGAGTCTCCATATGCAAGTGTCTCCTTTTTTGTAGATGGGGTTACCACATTAATGAAGTTCTCCCTTTCCTCAAGTTGGAACCAAAGAAAATATTGGGTTAATATTAACTCTTTTGGGTACAATGATCATTGCCAAAAAATATTGGGTTAATATTTAACAAAACAACTCCTGATTTGAGTTTCATAGGGATGCAGGCAGAGGTAGAAGCAGTAGCGAATATGGTTTTTTCCTTATTCATTTTTCCCTCTTTAAACTTTATTGATTTACTTCTAACTTGCTAATATTAATTTTCCCTCAAACTTGAACCATAAAATAAAGAAAATGTATTCACATAGTTTCATTTTTCTTTTTCACCTTTCTTCATTTACTTGTAACTCATTATTTTCCCCTCACAAGTTATGAATCCATAGAGCAAAAGTATAAAGCAGAATTACCTTTCATTGATAAGATTTTTTCCTCTCCTCAACTACGCTCATGAACCTTTCCAAAATAAAACAAAAAGGTCAAAGTCAACATATCTATTATATTTCACACCCCTTTTCTCAAATTTCAAACAAATAAAACAATACATATGAAAAAAAACACAAACTGAGATTTCAATTACAAACACTCACATGTACCCATTTTTTAAAAGCAAAATAGATAAATAACAATAATATTAATAATAGTAGTAGTAGTAGTAGTAGTAGAAAGGGTTGCAAAATTAATAGATTAAGATTCTCATCAAATAAAGATACATCAATGCTATAAAATAAACAATAGGGTGACACAAATTATAAGCAGACAAAAGCCAAATCCCCATTATCATGATTGCCACATGATGAAATATTGAAACTTCTGTTATATCCATATCACCATTCAAAACAACACTCAAAACTTCAAAAATCCACCAAACCTTAACTTCAAATAACTACTCCTTTTAATGAAGTTTCAAACTATATAGACATCGAAAAACAATACTTTTTAGATGTAGAGGGAAAATGAACATACATTAGTACAGTTCTTTTTAGAGGTAGAGGAAAATTGAACATACATCCTCCTTGTCTCACACCCACCAACACTCACTCCCCAACCACTACTTCTACTATCTCTAGATCTGTTTTTCCCACTCAAACACTTTGATGTTAATTTCCAAGCCTCCTTTGCACTCAATTGTCTTATAAACAATGACATTATCTCTTATTCAATCTACCAAATGGATTTATAGCGAGATAAGAAAGATAAAACATGTAGGGGTTATGGAAAGTCATAATTAATGAGATTCACAAAATATTTCAAGCAAAAAAACATGCATCATCCCACCTTAGCAGTTATGGATTGAAGTTTAATCCTTATGGTGTTGAGTCCTTCATTTCATTTAATAATGAAGCAAGTTGAGGTGCTTCACTACAAACATAATAATACAATTGAATGAACTATCTGAAACAAAATCTCAATCCATTTCCCTATTATGAATTTTAAAACAATAAAACAGAGAGAAACTGAATAAATCAAAAAGAAATAAACTTATTGTTCATTCCTATCATTATTAAGAGTATTTTCCATGATTTGACAAAATTTACTACACTAAAGATTACATTAACAATATGAATAATTGATAATCGATGCATATAAATGCTAAAAAATAAACATAATAAACACATTTTTTACATGGTTGTTTAAGCTCAATATCCATCCAATGTCCTTTTTCTACATGTTAATTGATTTATATTGTAAGTTACTTCACCATACATATATTGTATTTTTACCTCAATTCTAAATTACTAATAATTCCTTTATATGTGGATCTCCTTCTATTTCTAATAAGAAGAAATGGTGAAGAAGGAAATGATTACTCATTACAACAACCACAATCAAAAGGAGGAATCCTTAATCAACCTCATAGGGAAGAATGAATGGTAAAGGCTTTCATATTTTTAATATAATCTCTTGGGATAATATTAGTTTAATCATATTTCCTAAAATTTTGAAACAAAATTATAAAATTTGAATCATATCTCTTGGGGCAATATTAGTTGTTTCATAAACTGTGTCACAACTCTATACAATAAATTCCAATTGGTAAAAAAAATATTATCTTTCTTTATCTTTGATTATAATCAACTAATTAACTTATCAAAATCATTACAAACAGTTGACAAGTTAATAATTAATTACAGGTTACCTATATCCATTGAACCACCATAAACTAATGATTCTTTGACCTTAGGATAGGAGAGAAGACTGTTCAATCTAGAAAAATATTTTTTATTAACTATCCTTGTAATAGTGTTCGATGCTTTTGGGTTATCTCCAAACATTTCCTTAATCCATATCTTCATTAATGCCACCTAAAGAAAACAAGAGGAGCCATGCTTGAATATCAAAGTAATAAATAGCAGCATAATGAAAAAGGTTCAAAATCTTTTGAGCTTTATACCAATTCAGATTTGAAACTCTTCTCTACTAGGATATAATCAATTGTTATGCATGTTGGTCCTTCACAAGCCCCATATTTTGCCACCAAAATTCCTTTCACAGCCACCTTGTAATTCAAATAAAAAACATTTGTTATTATGCTAAAAGCTACTACTTAAATCAGTTAACTAGTTACAAATGGAAAGCAAAATAAATATATATATATATATATATATATATATGATGATGATGATAAAGGTGTACCGTACTTTCTTGTTTGTAGATTTTACCAATATCGAGTAGTCAATTACCATAGAACATCATACTTATAAAGCTGATATATTATTTATACCTAGCAGATATATATTTAATACAGTCT
Source organism: Lupinus angustifolius (assembly GCF_001865875.1). NCBI lineage: Eukaryota > Viridiplantae > Streptophyta > Magnoliopsida > Fabales > Fabaceae > Lupinus > Lupinus angustifolius. Next base: position 16,511 of record NW_017717111.1, read on the forward strand.
TTCCATACTTAGAAAACATAGAAATTTATGGTAGCATCTGTTACCAAGAAGACTTCAGAAATAATAAATTCTGCACTTGGTTAGATTAAGGAATTAGTATCAAAATCATTAATCATAAAGAAAATACGTCCACCAAAAATTCACCAATAGCTTCACATCACCCTAAAGCTACACTTTCAGAATTAACATAAATGAGAACTTGTAGAAATGAAGGATCTAAGGTGAAAGAGTAACCCAATTGTGAAATATGTAGTTGGTTAGTTACTTCTTCGGTGAAAACAAAGATCTTGTTGGCATTCACCTCGACTTCTTGATAGATAAACTAAAGCATCTGCTAGATTTGCTTCGGCACAAATGAGTTGTTCATTGTGGGAATCAAAGAAGATTTAAATTGCTTCTACATGACACCTGAATCAGTTTTAATTGTTTTTAAAGAGATAAATGTTTATGTTTTTTACAAACAAACAATTAAAACTAATTCAAAATTGATCATAATTGATTGATAATCCCATAAATTTGGAGATAAGTTTGGTAACTATTCATAAAAGATGTAATAAAAATATAAAATAAGATCAATCATATCAAATTTCTAGCCAATAGTACCAAGGATCGGAAATAATGGCTTATCATCTCTATTTTAGTCGGCTTACAATCCCAAAAGAAATCATTGTCTTCATATACAAAAGGGTAAAAAGTGAAAGTGCAAAGTGTCAAGGATAGCACTAGCAATACTTTGCCTATGTTTTGATGAAGACAAGGTTCTATTAAAGCTTGAAGATGGCTCAACAATCAATATGCCTTATGCTCATTTGATCATATCTAGACTAGGATATAATTAGAGTCATTATTCTAAGTAATCTGGGATGTGTGCCGTAGTAAGTGAGTATAGGTGAGGTGAACCTAGTTGCTAGTCTCTCAAGCCATCTTAATTATCATATCATATAAATGAGACATATCATCTAGTTAATTGTATGTTCATGCATTAATCATACATGTTATATGTGCATATTAGGCATAATATAATTGCTAGAACATGTATATAAGTTGTGCATAACATATGAGAAGTTTTCCCTTTGAACCATGTACTTTAATGTGCCAGTTAATTGATTAACGTGTTGACTTAATCAATTAACTCAACTGCTTTTCTGTTAAATCAGTGCTTATGTTACAACTGTTTTTTGTTTCATTCTGTTGCACTAGTTAATCGATTAAAAGGTAGCCTTAATCGATTAACACGTTTGTTATTTGTTATAACTTATTTCTGTTTTAACCGTTTAACTTTTTGCAACGAATCCAACTGCCAAAACTACTTGCTATAAATAGAGGCAACTTCTAGAAAACTGTAGCATTGCATTCTATTGTATATGGGTGGTTTTAGAGAGCATATTTCATTATGTTTTACTGTTTTTGCAAGAGAGTTGCATGTGTGAGAAGAGAGTTATCAGGCTGATTTGATTTTTGATTTTGCATACTGTTTTACATATTCATATGCTCATTCTTATCTTGCTCACATGTTCATGCATTATTTGTAAAGATTGATAGAGAGATATTATGTTTTTGATTAACTCACATGATTCTTGATGGCTTGAGTGATTAGTGAGTGGGTTAGTCTTAAGGTATTTTCTTGTAATATTTCAAGTATTATTGTGCTTACAATACCTTGTTGTTTTAATCTGTTTTTGTGTATTTCTGGATTAATCTCTTGATGTCGTATAACCACAGAGATTGGGATTCTTCACCAAGACTACGAGTTCTTGATTTGAGGATAAGAATCTTGGTTGGGGATGTTTCGTGAGAAAGGTTTTCCCAGGCGAAAGGTAGAGTCAAACCAAGGGTTTAAGGGTCCTAGAGTTCAAGAAAGAAGCGTCATATGTGCTTGAAATTGGATTGGTGTGTGTATTCATAAGGGGAAGCCTGGATGTAGTTTGTAGTGGACCGCAAACAAACCAGGATAAAAATACATTTGTGCACGCTTTTCTCTCCCTGAATCTTCTTTACGTTTCTTGTTATTTCAAGTTGAATCTGTAGCTGATATTTTGCATATTTGTTTACTGCCATATGCTTATTAATAGTGCTTAAAAATATTTGTTTTATCTCTGTTCAATTGATTTTAAATAACTGTGCAATTTGCCTCTCTGATCATTATGTTCTATGCATAAGTTAATCGATTAAGACTAGGTGTTATTCGATTAACTAGGTTGTTTCTAGAAATTGAGTTTTGGTGCAAGAAGCGGTGATTGATAACTGCTACACCTATTCAACCCCCCCCCCTAGGTGTTCCTAGACCTACGCTCTTGTAGCCAGACTTGAGGCCATTAGGATGCTCTTGTCTTTTGCGTCAATCATGAATTTTAAACTTTTCTAAATGGATGTTAAAAGTGCATTTTTAAATGACTATATTCAAGAGGAGGTGTATGTAGACCAACCGCCAGGGTTTGAAAACTTCAAATACCCGAACCATGTGTATAAACTCGAGAAGGCCCTCTATGGCCTAAAACAGGCTGCTAGAGCCTAGTACGATAGATTGAGTTCGTTCCTACTTGAAAAAGAGTTTGAAAGAGGCTTGGTCGACACCATTCTCTTTATTCGTAGATTAGATAATCATGTTTTACTTGTACAAATATATGTTCATGACATTATCTTCGGATCTACTAATGATATCCTTTGTAAGGAATTTTCTGAATTGATTCAGGGGGAGTTTGAGATGTCGATGATGGGTGAGCTGACTTTATTCCTTGGGCTTGAAATTAAACAAATGGAAAGTGGCATCTTCATTCATCAATCGAAGTATTGCAAAGAATTATTAAAGAAGTTCGATATGGAGCAATATAAAGATGCATCTAAACCTATGGCATCTACATGTTATCTAGACAAAGATGAAAAGGGAAAAGTGATTGTGGTAACTAAATATCGTGGGATTATCGACTCCTTATTGTACTTAACTGTTAGCCGCCCCGATATTATGTTTAGCGTTTGTATGTGTGCTAGATTTCAAGCTTTGTGATAAGTGCCAAAAGTATACACTTTTCACCATCATTCTATGGCACTTATCTTATGCAAATTGTAGAAAACCAACTTAAATTAACATTTTTTAGGTGAATTTTGCATGATTAAATAAATTGGTTCTTTATTAATTTTTGTCCAAGTTTTCTTTGAGTTTTGTAGGAAATTGAATATTAAAGAATAAATTCAAAGATGAATAAGAATTCAAGACAAAATTTAAGACAAAAGCTCAAATTGGAAATGAATTGCTAAAAGTAATCAAGTTAAAGCATGACATGCTATGTGCTTAATTTGGTTACTTAGCCTTGAAGAAAGGTAGCTTACTTCGTCTTGAAGAAACCTATGTTAAGGTAGGCAAGACAACTTGCAAAAATCAAATGCTTACCTTAACTTCAAGAAAACGGCCAAAAAGTACCAAGCAACCAACAAAGATCAAGTAACAAACCAAAGGAAAAAATGTTGCTTCACCATGAAGAAATCAAGCACAAAGCTGTCCAGCCAAGCCAAGCACCAGGCCAGGTCAGTCAGGCACCAAGCACCAGGCCAGGTCAGCCAACACCAAGCACCAGGTCAGCTAAGCTGCTGAAACAGGCAGCTGAGCGTCGAACCAGTCAGCTAAGCAGCTGAAACATGCAGTTGAGCGGGGAACCAGGTCAGCCAAGCTGCTGAAACAGGTAGCTGAGCGGGGAAACAGGTGGACTAAGCGGTTGGCGCACCAGAAAAGTGATTTTTTGGTCAAATCATGGAACATCTTACTTTTTCTTTGCTTAAAGGCCAAGAACATGACCTCATGGATGACATAAGGCTATGACAAGAAGGAGGAGGTGTCACCATGCATGTAACCTAGCCCACCATAGGGGTCAAGTAGGGGCCAAA
>NW_017717112.1:0-333 GCF_001865875.1 Lupinus angustifolius
ATCATGTAATTCAAGAGGAGAAAAGGAGAAGGCAAATGAGATGCAAAAATCAATTTTGTACTCTCATTTGGAACTCAAAAGCATTCAATCCTTGGATGCATGGCTCATGCTCCTAAATAGTTTCTTTTGAACAAGGTTATGTAATTTCTACTTCTTCTTAATTTACAAAAGTTTGGATTTTAATCATTCAAGTTGGTGCTTTGGTTAATATTATTTCTTTCAAAAGTACTTAATGCTCTTTTTAGATTGATCACCTAAAAAATGATTTCAAGTCAATAAAACTACTTGTTTCAAACACTTAACAAATAAACTTTGGAGTAGTTGTACTACTTA
>NW_017717113.1:0-32756 GCF_001865875.1 Lupinus angustifolius
TTAATATTTAGTTTTATGTTTATTGTTACTTGTTTATATTCACTTTAAACAAAAACCAATCAAAATATGTTCAAATCCATTATTTGTGCATTGACATGTTTATATGATTCATTTTATTAGGCAATTCATTGTGGATCGACATAACCTTATACTATACTACAATTGTAAAATAGTAGAGTGTTATCAATAAATTTATTTGTTGAAAACAAATTTTAATATACAAAAGTGATGAAACTAACTTACTAACTTTTATTTATTGTTACTTACTCTCCGCATTTTATTTATTCTTTAATACCAACATTCCTTAAGGAAGAAGTTTGGTTTGTTAATAAAATGAACACGAAAGGGAGTAAATAAATAAAAGGTCACTAAAATTATTATTCGTTTGTTCTTTATTTATTTATTTGTATCCAACAACTAACTATTCATCACTTTTGTATATTAGAATACCATTAAACCGATGTTGGAATTTATTCCACAAAATCGAGATGGTATTCAAAGGTAAATAATTATGTAATAGGTAATTGCTTCGATACCATTATACCGGCGTTAGAATTTATTCTAACAAAGCCGAGATGGAGCAAAGAAGGAATGACTTATTCACATGATTATTAAGAAAGTAAGTTGTAACTGGAATATTCTTGAAACCATTATACCGGCGTTGGAATTTATTTCAACAAAACCGAGATGGCGAACAAAGAATAAACCCGAGTTCTGTTACTTACAAAAGGAACATAACGAAAATGAGAGTATTAATCTTTCAACAAATTGACACTACTGTCAGGATGATTTGTTGAGAGAAGAAAACTCCTAACTAAAATAAACACCGATAAAACCTTTCAACACTTTGCCAAATGAATCACATTATATTGTTGTAAAACATATCATGAGATATTTAAAGGGAACTGTAAATATGGGATTATGGTATCCTAGGGATGCCTCCTTATCCTTGGTAGATTACTCCGATTCTGACTTCACTAGGTGTAAGTTGGATCGAAAAAGCACTAGTGGGACTTGTCCCCTATTAGGTAGTTCCTTAGTTGCATGGAATAGTAAAAAGCAATCATGCATTGCTTTGTCCATCACTGAAGCAGAATACATTGTTGTTGACGTGTGTTACGCTCAAATCCTTTGGATGAAGCAACAACTTAAGGACTTTGGGCTCATATTAGAAAATATCCCTATTAAGTGTGATAACACAGGTGTCATTAACCTTTCCAAGAATCATGTCTTTCATTCTAGAACCAAGCATATTGAAATAATGCATCATTTTTTGCGTGATCATGTTTAAAAAGGTGATTGTGTATTAGAATTTGTTGAAACATCTAAGCAATTAGCAGATATTTTCACCAAACCCCTCTCACGAGATACTTTCTATGTTCTTCGAAGAGAACTAGGAATCTTTGATAAAAAAATATCTTGATTGATCATATGTAATTGCCTTGCATGACTTATTGGCCTTGTGTGCTTTATTATAAAAACATGTTGAATGCCCATAATTCCTTGTATAATCCATGATTATGTGTAAAAAAGTCTTACAAATATATGTGATTGCTTAAAATTGATTTAATAATGAGTTTGAAATCTTCGCATGCCTTTAAAAACATCCAAAACGTTGTATCTGATGCATTTAATCGATTAAGACCATAAGTTAATCGATTATCTGGCCAAACATTTTAAAACCTGGCATTTTTAAGGTTAATCGATTAAGGTAAGCTGTTAATCGATTAACGGCATCAGTACATCAGAAACAGAAGCGTTTCTGGGCATTTTTCAAAACCTCATTCATCCCCTTTTCTCCCAAATATCAGAGGAACAAGTCCAACATCATCCCTAAGCTTTAACCTAGCCCAAACCGAGTCACCCCACATCACTTCCACTCCATAAACCGACTTCTCCATCTCTTATTTCCAAGGAATTCGTTTTCCCCAATTGAAAACTCTACCCTAGGTTTCCCTCAATCCTTCCCTTAAACCTTCATCACGGTTCAGTTTCAATAGCAATGGAGAGAGGACGTGCTAAGAGAATCAAGACAACTGCTCAACATCCACCGCGTGCCCCAAAAGATGTGCCATCTCAACAAGCAAGACAACTAAACAAAAAATAAGTATATAAGTTGTGCATAACATATGAGAAGTTTACCCTTTGAACCATGTACTTTAATGTGCCAGTTAATTGATTATCGTGGTGACTTAATCGATTAACTCAAGTGCTTTTCTGTTAAATCAATGTTTCTGTTACAACTGTTTTCTGTTTCATTTTGTTGCACTAGTTAATCGATTAACGGGTAGCCTTAATCGATTAACAAGTTTGTTATATGTTATAACTGATTTCTGTTTTAAACGTTTAAATGTTTGCAATGAATCCAACTCCCAAAACTACTTGCTATAAATAGAGGCAACTTCCAGAAAACTGTAGCATTGCATTCTATTGTATAGGGCTGATTTTAGAGAGCAAATTTCATTTTGTTTTACTGTTTTTGCAAGAGAGTTGCATGTGTGAGAAGAGAGTTATCATGTTGAATTGATTTCTGATTTTTGCATATTGTTTTACATATTCATATGCTCATTCTTATCTTGCTCACATGTTCATGCATTATTTGTAAAGATTGATAGAGAGATTCTTTGATTTCTTTTTTTGATTAACTCACATGATTCTTGATGGCTTGAGTGATTAGTGAGTGGGTTAGTCTTAAGGTCTTTTCTTGTAATATTTCAAGCATTATTGTGCTTATAATACCTTGTTGTTTTAATATGTTTTTGCGTATTTCTGGATTAATCTCTTGGTGTCGTACCACCACAGAGATTAGGATTCTTCACCAAGACTAGGAGGTCTTGATTTGAGGACAAAAATCTTAGCTGGGGATGTTTCGTGAGAAAGGTTTTCTCAGGCGAAAGGTAGAGTCAAACTAAGGGTTTAAGGGTCCTAGATTTCAGGAAAGAAGCGTCCTATGTGCTTGTAATTGAATTGGTGTGTGAATTCATACTTTTACTCAATATTGTGAAGAAGAAAATCTCCCTAGATCAGAAGGGGAGGCCTTGATGTAGTTTGCAGTGGACCACAAACGAACCAGGATAAAAATTCACTTGTGCATGCTTTTCTCTCCCTGAATCTTCTTGACGTTTCTTGTTGTTTCAAGTTGAATATGTAGCTGATATTTTGCATATTTGTTTACTGACATATGCTTATTAATAGTGCTTAAAAATATCTGCTTTATCTCTATTCAATTGATTTTAAATAACTGTGCAATCTGCCTCTCTGGTAATTTTGTTCTGTGCATAAGTTAATCGATTAAGACTGAGTGTTAATCGATTAAATGGGCTCTTTCCAGAAATTGGGTTTTGGTACAAGAAGCGGTGATTGATAACCACTACACCTATTGAACCCCCCCCCTTCTAGGCTAACAAAAAGAAATATAGAGTTTTATAACTCTGGGTTCCTAAAATGCTAATGTGTGTGGTTTTCAACTAAGAACAATATTTATCATCTCTATCTTCTTGGATGTGTTTATATGTTCGTATGTACATATGCCACATCCAACAATCATAATATCATATACCATTGGAATTTGTTTATGCTCGATACGGGGAGAATTTTTCCATGAGATTGGCAAGTTCCTCATTGAACTTTTTCTCCATCTGCACCTGTTCTGCCCAATGCCTTAGCCTCATTGCAGCAATATTGTCTTCAAGAGCTCGATAAAGTTTCTCCTCATCAACAACATAGATTTCCATTTCTTTATCTTACATCTCAACAAATTTTCAATATTCATCCACCATATGATCTAAAAAAATAAAGTCAACCGTTAAAAAATATATATAGCACAAGTGCACAACCAAATCAACTAGGGTCCAATCATTCTTTCAATAGATGTATATACACCTACAAACAAAAAATCATATAAAACTAGTTTTCTTTCAAATATTGCATTTCCCAATTTTTACAGGGCATACAACCATTAGATGTGAAAAACTATGATATTGGATTAGTACAAATGAATCTAACGTATAATCAAAGGGAATGACATTTCATACTTGATTCTCTGTTATGGTGCATTTAAAGGAATGGTACTTGACTGCTTCACCTCATCTTGTGCAAAAAAAAATGATATGTATTTTAATGAGCAAGATAAGATTAATTTGATATGTCAATTTCAACATTTTATTATTGATGTCATTAGTCATTCATGTTTAAAGAACCTTTAACTATCTCTGAATTAAGTGTAACTTTGACAACATAAACATAGTAAATACATATTATTTACTTGATTGAGTTATTAATTATTAAAGTTTAGCTACTACAGATTTTTCAACAACAAAGACAACTAAACAAAAAAAATATAATAAAATGGAAGATAAAGTTTTTCCAAATAATATGATAATTTATTTTGAAAGGAATAACTAAAATTTTTACATCTAATTTAATCATAAATGAGTTTAAGACACTTTAAATAAATGGATATTTTTATTTTAACATCTTTAATTGTTGATTATTTTCATATATAATTAATATGTTATTTTGAAACTTTAAAACAATTATGTATATTTATGTATATTTTTTATTCATCTTAATTATAAATTATAATTAAATATTATAGTCCTTTGAATTTTACATCAAAATCTGCCATTGGATTCTTGATCTTAAAGCAGTAAGTTTTGTACTCAATAAGACCAAAAAATGAGCATGATATGAGGCAAGGTGGTGTGGTAATGACCATGAGGCCTTAGATTTTGGAGGTAGATATAGATTATGGGACTTGGAAATAACTCATTTGGTGGTAAGATTCTATACATCTACTTTCGTTAGATTAGTGTCATGTACTAGACCATATTTTCTTACTTTCTTCCACACTCACTCTATTTCTTACTTCTCTCTCTGTGTTACACTTATACGATATCGTTTTGTCATTCTATGTAGTTCGACTCATCAACTTGTGAGGTTCATGAGCTAGTTCGATTATATATACACACGAAAGTGACTCAAGTGGGAAAAATTATCATACAAAAATTATGAAAACAATAAAACGATATCATACAAACATATATGTATGATTAAAAGATCATATGATCACTTAAAAAAGTCATGTGTGTTTATCTTTTGATAGTGATAGTGCGCATGCAAATAAGATCCAATAAAACATATTAATTGCTTTCATTTCTAACATTAATAGTTGTTCTCATTTAAGTCACTTTCTACACATACATATACATCTAATTAATCTTTGTTAATAAACTTTATTGAGAGCTACACTTTTATTAAAATTCACAAAAAAATTCGATGTAAATGTATAATATATCGACACCTTGTAGGTCTTTAATTTTGCGTATAAGGGATATAAATTTGAGTTTATTACTCCGCTCGAAAGTATATGAACTTTAATTGTTCTCATTTCTAACATTTATAGTTGTTCTCACTTTAGTCATTTTCTATATATAGACATACATGTAGAAAATCTGACTACTTGATCTTTAATCAAACTATATTTGTTATTAAAGTTCACAAACTCTTTCTACATGTATATGCATAATTCATCAACACCTTGTATACCTTAAATTTATGATGATGATTGACATAAATTTGAGTTTGTTAACTCATTCGAAAGTTCATGAACTTTAAGTGAACTTGAGATGAAAAATAACTCGACATTAAACTCGGTTTGAAACTCAACTTCAGTCAATCTTTAACGGGTCGAACTAAGTTTAAATAAATTCTTCTGGACCCATTTCCATTCGTACATATAACCAATTCATTTTACTTTATCCCCCTCACTTTTTCCTTTATCATAAATCATGTTATTTAAAATAGTACATTATGAAATTATATAAAGGATTTTAAAATTATACAATTCATTTAATATTGTTCTTTTGAAAGTATATATTTTATAATTTTGAATAATATTTCCAAAAATGTAATGTATTTTTAATTTTTCTTATCTTTGTTTTAATGGAAAGTATCAAAGTATGAATTCATAAATAATTCAACATTAAAACTTTATGGAAACCTAGCATGGATTTATAGAAACTAATAATGAGGCATTTTAAGAAAATAGTTTTTCATTTTAATAATTAGAATACATATAATAATTTAATATATTTCTATTTCTGCATTCAACCTGCAAATTAGAAGTTTTTTAATGTAAACACACTTTTTTAAAAGTATAGATATGAATTTTCCAATGTTTGAATTTATATGGAAAATATTAATTCAGTTTTAATTAAACCTTAAAACATTTATGGATATTTAGATCCTGTGAAAAATTTTAATGGCACATTTTAAAAAATCAACATGCAAATTAGAGGCGTTGGTTTAATAGGATGGGTAGTTTAAAATGAAAGCAACAATATGTCCCTTTAGGGAAAACTTGGTGTTTATAATAAAGGTTTGATGTATGGAAATTCCTAATTTAGAGATGAAGTCGATAATGAAATATCGGATTCTGAATTCAACAGTAAAATTAGGTGAAAATTATTAATTAAAATATCGAATTTAAAAATTAATTATATAAATCAATGAGAAAGACACGTGAGATATATGCGAAGAAGAGAGTTTGTGAGAAGCAATCTCCTATGAGATAATTAGTGAGGTTTATTCTTTTATAGATATCTATTTTTGCAACAACAAAAATCTAATCTTTGATTTATGTAAAATTATTTTTGTATAAATATAAAGTGTTGATCGTGATGCCTTAGATTTTGGAGGTAGATATAGATTATGAGACATGGAAATAGTCTATCAGATGATAAAATTGTATATGATACTATCGTTAGATTAGCTTTGTATATTGAGCCGTCTTTTTTGTACTGAGAAAAGGAGATTAAGGTGAGAAAACACAAGTTGTGACTGACATATATATCATTAGCTCTTTAGAACCTAAAAAGAAAACTCTCCTCAACCTCGAATCCAAAGGTATCAACACTTGGAAAAATTGGAATGATTACATGCCTTCTAATGATTACTTCGTTGGTAGTGTTTTGGACATTTTTCTCAAAGAAAACATATGTAACCCTTATTCAAAGTTATTAAAATTTACCTTTTGTTAATATAAAAAATAAAATAACAACTTTCTAAACTCTCTTGCAAAAGCTAATTTTGAACCTTATGGCATTGATTTCTCAATGGGTTCAACTCGGAGATTTTCCAATACAAAAACTCAAATTCAGCTTCTTGCTTTTTTTTTGTGTATGATTTAAAAAAGAGTGTAATATATATGTACGGTTAGTATAAAGATTTATACGTATTTGCTATATTATTCATTATTCATTTATAATACTTTTTTAGAATATGATTAAATAAAATGATACAATAACAATATATAAAATTCATACAATGTCAGTACATACATTTTTATCTGTTTCCAAAAACCTATAACCAAAGTAATATTACGCATTCATGTTGAAGTTTTGAATGGCAAACATTCCTCATGGATTCTAATTATTCTGTCAATTTAAATATCAAATAATTAACAAAGATATGATGAAAGATAATGCTTTCTGAATTATCAGAATATATGACACAAGACTATGGCATAATTTGCAAGACAATAAATTTTATCACTGTATTTTTATGTATAGCTTTCAACCCAAGGACCAAAATCACGCAGGGTGAACTCATTAGCTTTTGCCAGCATTTGCATTAATGTGCTCATCCACTTCTAAAGATGTTGAAGGTATTTAGTTAATTTACAGTTGGGACTCAACAGGAAGTTCTTGCTAGGAGGAGTAAGACCATTTGGTCCCATACCTAATGGGTCTAGACAATGTCAAAATGATCAAATGTCTCATTCTTGTCTCATTTTATGTCATTGCCCAATTAAAAAGTGTGATTTAATAAAAATCCTAAAAATAGAAATTAATAATTTTATATTAGTTTATGAAATTTGATTGGTAGGGACATGATTTTCTTGCGAAAAATTATCTTTGTTCTAAAGTGTAGCTAGCATGTTTAATATGTCTTGAAAACTTGGTGGGTCATTTGAACTCAAAGTACCATGCATAAAAAAAATTGTGCATGTCAATGCTTATGATAGACAATATAAAGGGAAATTTTATATGTCTAACATAGTTTGACCAGGTTATTACATTTATAGTGCAACATTTTGAAAAATTAATAAAGTGATGTAGTTTCAATAATAGTTGTAAGAGAGTTTTTTATTTATTCAAGTATAAGACTCGTATCTCACATATACAAGTCTATATTATATTTTTTCGTTCATCTGAACTCGTGCTTTCTCATGCTTGAGTCCTAATTTTTTCATATATTTAAACAATATTGTGGATGCAATCCACGAATCCTATATAATGTCAATCTGGTATATGCTATCCACGAATCCTATGTAATGTCAATTTCATATATGCTATCCACGAGTCTTATTTATTAAAATCTCGTATCAGGGATCCTCGAGTCTTATGAACTTTTCTTGGCTAAACTAAAAGAGGACATGTATGGGTCCAGTTGCCAAAACTTTTAAGTTTTTCTTCCAGTATCTTAGTTTGCTTTTAGTTTCATAATAGTGGGGTTTGTAACTTTTATACATATATATGACGAGAACTATTTCTTTGTATATATGTATGCCAATTTTATTTTATTTTAAGCTCATGCATCTGCAGACTAGCACCAGCAAAGGTGAAGGGGTTTTGATTGTTTACTTTGGAAGTGGAAACTCAACCTATCAAAAAACTGGAAGTGGAAACTCAACCTTGAAAAACTCTTATTTCCTCTTCCTCAAGCTAAATTAAATTTCAGTCTTTAGTCCATTACTAATAACACACAAAAAACACTCGCTCATGGGTCATATTGAATGACAATAACTAAGCTTGGAGTAAAACTAGCATAATTAAAATATGACCATGAAGTGTTATTTTTTTCCATTCATATAACATAAATTAGAGTAAAGACTAGACAAGAAGAAAAACATGAAGAAACCCCATAAATATACAAACTTAAAAGCAAAAATATAATATAGAGAGAAAAACTTTTAAAGCAAACAATGTTACTTGAAGAAAAATTTCAAAGCTTTATCAATGCCATGGGACCCATACATGTACTCTTTTAGGTTAGCCACACAAAAATATATTAGAAGCACATCATATTTATATAAGACTCGTTGATTAGTAGTACAAGATTTGAGTACTGAAGATTGTTAGTACAAGATTGTATCCACGAGATTGTTTAAATAAGAAAAAATTTAGGACTCATGTATGGAAAGCACGAATCTAGATGAGAGAAAAAATATAATATAAACTCATACATAAAAGATACAAGTCTTATTGTATGATTGAATAAATAAGGAACTCGTGCATATATATATAGCAAGCACTAATTCTATAAAAAGTACACTACTTTAATAATTTTTCAAAAGTTGTACTAATAACCTGATGAAACTACAGTAAAATCTGAATTTGGTGGTGAGATTGATATCCTTGATCAAATGCTAATCATCAACCAAATATCCATAACAATTAAATTGAGTGACAATATGAAGGATTAAATTCACATTTTACCAATAAGAGGGACCAAACAGTTTACTTAGTTTAATGAAATAGTGTAATATATATCTCAGAAGTTATTCATAAGAGTATATAAAATTTATGTATCACTATAAATATTTATACACATTCAGCATAACATCCACAATTTTCTATCATTTTTTATGTGAGTGAAAAATCTTGATTTATTTTTATAGATTTATCTAAAGGTAAATATGATTATTTTTAGATTAATTGTAGATTTCTTAATGTTTATTTAATATGTTTATGATTTTTTTATAGAAAAACCAGTTATTATATCAATTACCTCACATCTAAGTGAACATATATCATCTAGTAATGGGTTTTTGTGAAAATAATGTTATTTAAAAATGTAATTTATGTTAGAAGTATTATTTTATCGTTACATTGAATTATTCCTAAGCTTAGAAATACAGTATTTGAAGAATTTATCTTTTTGATAATAATTTATAAGCAATATCTCATATATTATTTATTATAACATTATATTTCTTGTGACTTTTGATTAAATTAGTCATGGTTATCATAATATTTTTCATAACGTATTTAAGATCATATCATCATCTTTATATTCTTATCCTTTAACCATTTTATCCCTAACTATACACCATCACTTTATCCTATATAACTTATATTGTAACGTTCCCTACACTTTTACTTAAATAGTTATAGTTATCACCATATTTATGAAACATATGTTAATTAATTATCATACTTATTGTTATAGACTTATATCTCTAATAGTTGTGTTTCCTTGTTATCTATGCACAACCAACATCTATCTCATTGTTTCAGCTTGATAAATCAATCTTATATCACTTTGTTTTATCTTAGTATTTTCTTTATTTATACTAGTGTGTCGACCGGCACTCTGTGCCGGTCACCTGCATTCTTATATTTTGATATAGTATGAATAATCATCATATTATATTATTTAAGAAAAATAATTTAAATATAAGAGTGCATTATATAAACTCAATAAATAGTGAATATTTAAGAAGATAATATGTAATAGTTGACATGATATACATAAAACTTATGTGAATTTCTCATTTTGTGTCTATTGGGTGGAAAATGATAAAAGATAAAAATAAGAGAATGTGTGGAAGATTAATGATATTAAATTATTAATATAAAAATGAAAGTGATATGTGGAAATTTATAATAGTTATTAAAAATATAAAAGGGTAAGTTTGGAATATAAAAATTATACCATGAGATAATTATTACTTATTTTGCATTTATTAATAGTATAGATATAGATATTAAAAGACATAAAACTTAGGTGTTGCGGTTATCATTCCAACCACTAATCCTTGTGTTACCCTCTTTGTTTATACCCGTTTCATGGGTCCTTTCTCTTCCTTGTTTTAAAGTAAGTTTCCCTCTGCCCCCACCTTTCTTTATTAAATCTTGTCATCTTGTTTCAATGTAAATAATGGATTCAAAATCAAAAGTGCCATATATGGGATTTTACTTCAAAAATTTGTGATGTTTATATGGACCATCAACAAGAAGTTTCTTTCTTTGTAAGTTATTCCAACTTTAGATCTGGTGGTCACGAGATTCAATATTTTTAATTTCTAATATATATATTTTTTTAAGATATATGTCAAATCCATAACTTGTTAATCACTTTGATTTTTAAAAGTAAAGTTTATCTTTTGTCAAGTATGATTTGGTTCTCTCATGTCTACAAAAAAAAAATAGTAATCCTTTTTAAAACAACCCAAGTTAATTATTATGTTCATAGTACTGAAATAACTTCCTTTTGATTTATGGTGGGACAATGTTTTTAATAATAGATGGAAATTGTTTTAATATATTTATATAATTGAAACTTTCAGGAAAAAAATCCCATGAGATTTGCAATTATCTATAAAAGGAATATACTTATTTTAAATGAAGTTATTTTGATTTTTTTTAGTTGTTGGTCTATGTTGAATTGTTGTGGTCTTGTTTTTAAATTACATGTATACACTGTACAGAGTAACAAAACAAAGCAATATGTTACACGTGTAGTTATGTATGTTATTTTATAAATTATTGAGCAATGTTAGTTTAGTTGTTAATTAGTCTTAGGTAGAGTAGAGTTTGATTTGTTGTCTTGATTATTATTTGCATGTTATGAGTTGAGATTCTAAAGTTGAAGGAGATGATGGGAGATCTAGTTCAATTGCTGAACAAATGAGTTTACATAAACTCAGGTGAGGGAGAAGACCATTGTGGTCTTAGAGTATTTCATTAAAGTTTTTCCTCTCCGATTCTCTCAAAAGTCGGAGAGTCTTGTAGATTAGGAACTCTCATGGAAACTTGTTTTCATGTAAGAGCCATTAATCCTTTTTCATGATGATGTATAAAGTCTTAGATATTTGATTGTGCTGGAAATATATGTGTATGAATTCATTGTTATGCGTAACATAATGTGAGGTACTCGCTTATGGTATTATATCGTCATGGAAGGTTGTTAAATAATTATGTTTGAATGCATGCGAGTATTGTGATAAATTAATAATTGTTTTATGTGCTGAATGTTTGTGACAATGTCATAATTTAAAAATATCTCAATTGTAATGGTTATGTTATGGATTGTTGTATTGTTGTATTCATATGGGAAAATGTAATTAAGTTGATTATTGTATTGGTTTCAAAATATATAACTTGATCATTATATTTAATGAGAAATATATATGTGAGTTGTTATACTGATATGAAAAATACAAGAGTTTGAAATTAAGGTCTTGCTTGTATATTAAATCACCAAGTTAGTGTCTTGAGCTCGTCCTAAGGACATGTAATAGTAAAAATGCACTGTGACTGAGACAACTAACTTTTGTGTTTTTGGAAAGATTGAATTTGATGAGAGTCTATGGCTATTCACACACTTGAAAGTGTAGTGAGAATTGGGGCGTTACTTAATGATCTTGGATACTAAGTTAGCGTATTGAGCTCGTTCATTGGACTTGGCATGATAGAAATGCATTGGGGCTGAGACGACTAACTTAGGTGATGTTTGTTGAAATAAAAAATTGGAAAACCTTGATTAAAAGATTTAATGGACTAACTTCGGTTAGTGTACATGCATTGCATTCGTGTAATTGGAGTTGGAGAAAATGAAAAGATACGATGATAAAAATATCATTGGGATTTGGATAGGGGCGGCAATGACGGTGATTCGTCAAGAAGCCTTGAGGGATTGCTTAAGTGGGATAGTCTAGTGAGGGTCCGGATTCATTACCCGTATGACCAGGATAGTCTTACATGCAAACTAAGTGGTCTCTGACACCCCTTGCATGTTTCATGATCGATAGAGAGGAATCCTGAAACGGACTGGCTTACCACGTAAGCACCTCTGATAGAGGTAATTGGAAAACAATTGATATTGTTACTTGTCGTTGTTAATGATATTTGTACTCCCGGTTGCTTTTCCACTAGGATATTGGCCTTCGCGTACTGTAATTTTGGCGGTGATTGGTTGGTGAATAGCATATTGCATTGCATGAAAGATATATTAATCGTGGATGTGAATATCCTCTTGTATAAGACACTAACTTCATGCATCATTTGCATATGTTTAACATTGTTTTTTATGGTGATGCAGTTGCTCTATGGATATTCATTGATAGAAATATAGACAAGAAGAACTTAGCTGATATATAGTTAAGTATCTTGTTTATGTTGGGATTATTGGCTCTGATTTAGGAATACCCTTGGTCTTTTGAACTAATTTTTGTATAAGTTATATTTTATGAAAAATACTTAAGAGTGATTCTTTTCGCATACAAGATGTCTTTTATAATCATTATGTTAAGATTAAGATTAATGATTTTGTAAAGCTATATACTTAAACAAATAGGTAATTATCTAAATCATGGTTTTCAGGTTAAATGTGATACCTCGTTTTTGGGTAATAAAAATATTGAATATTTATGCATCTTGAACATGTTAATGAAAAGAAATTTTAAATTCATTTGATTTTCTAACAGGTTGCCTTTAATTTTATTTAAATTTTCATCATATTTTTATAATGAAGTCCTAATTTCTAAATTACAAAAATGAGGTGCTACAAGCGTATAAACTCATAATTACTAGGGTGAGGAATGAGAAATTATTAGGTTATTCACAACAAATGGTCATATTGATGATAATATCAATAATTTAAATTTAAAATAAATGTGTTTATTCAAAATGAAGTATAATGATGTGATTTAAAGATTTGGATATGGATCATATCATAATTTCTCATAGGTATATATTTCTTATAGGTATATATTTCTTACATATTTATTTATTGTTGAAATAAGTGTGTTAGGTAGCATTTTTCTTACAATAATATAATGAGTAATGACATATTTTTCTTTAGAAATTACACCACTAAAAAAGTTACATATAATATAAAATAATACTACATCATTAATGAAGAACTTAAAAGTAACATTTTATTTTTCTTATTGTATAAGAAAATATATCATTTTTCTTTTTTAATTAAGGTTGAGTGTAAAAAAAAAAATAAACATATTTTATAGAAAGAAACTAAATATATAAATATTTTCTACTTTTTTAGTACTACCATTAATAATTTAAATTTAAAATAAATGTGTTTATTTAAAATGAAGAATAATGATGTGATTCAAAGATTTGGATATGGATCATATCATAATTTCTCATAGATATATATTTCTTGCAAATTTATTAACTGTTGAAATAAGTGTGTTAGGTAACATTTTTCTTGCAATAATATAACGAGTAATAACATATTTTCCTCTAGAAATTACACCATTAAAAAAGTCACATAAGATAAACTAATATTACATCATTAATGAAGAACTTAAAAGTAACATTTTATTTTTCTTATTGCATAAGAAAATATATCATTCTTCTTTTTTAATTAAGGTTGAGTGTAAAATAAAAATAAAAATAAACATATTTTATAGAAAGAAACTAAATATATAAATATTTTCTATTTTTTTAGTACTACTAATAACTTAAATTTAAAACAAATGTGTTTATTCAAAATGAAGAATAATGATGTGATTCAAAGATTTGGCTATGGATCATATCATAATTTCCAATAGGTATATATTTTTTGTCATTTTATTAATTATTGAAATAAGTGTGTTAGGTAGCATTTTTCTTGCAATAAAAGATGACTTTTCTTAGTGAGTAATGATATATTTTCCTCTAGAAATTACACTATAAAAAGTAACATATGACATAAAATGATACTATGTCATTAATAATGAATTTAAAAGTAACATTTTATAGGAAAATATATCATTTTTCTTTTTTAATTAAGGTTAAATCTAAAATAAAAAAATAAACATCTTTTATAGAAATAAACTAAATATATATATAAATGTTTTCTACTTTTTTTAGTAATTCCATTAATATTTAAATTTAAAATAAATGTGTTTATTCAAAATGAAGAATAATGATGTGATTGAAAGATTTGGCTATGATCATATCATAATTTCTCATAGGTATATATTTCATGCCAATTTATTAATTGTTGAAATAAGTGTATTATGTAGCATTTTTCTTGCAATAATAAAAGATGACTTTTCTTAATGATTAATGATATATTTTCCTCTACAAACTACACCGTAACATGATATTATGTCATTAATGATGAATTTAAAAGACATCTTAATTTTCTTATTGTGTAGGAAATAAAAGCAAAAAATAAACATCTTTTATAGAAATAAGCTAAATATATAAATATTTTCATTATTATAATTATCTTTCTCCAAAAAACTTAATTACTTCTTTTAATGAGTATCCTCATTTTTTAAGTAAAAAAATTAATCTATTTTAGAGTACATATTTATATCTTGCAATAAATATCATTCACAGAAATTAAAATTTTTAATTTTTTAATTTCTTTTGGTAATATCTTACATCATTAGATTAACATAAGTTATATAATTTTTAATCTTATCCATAAAACCTTCATTTTTTAGTATTTTAAATCTTGCCAGAATAAACTAAATTTCATTACATTTTCAAGTCCGCAGGACTATAAATACCAGGTAATTTCACAGCTCTCTCTCACTCACACTTCTCTCGCTTTACTCTCTCCCACTGTGGTGGCGCGTGTGCTTCACAACCTTAGCTGATTCTGCTATCTTCTGCCGGCGATCATCTTAAGTTCACCGTACTTTCTTCCGCTCTCGCTTTATTTTTTACTTTTCTCTCTATATGTGTTACACTTATACGTTGTCGTTTTGCCATTCTCTATATTTAGTAGAACGCAAGTGTTGGTGTGTTTCACTGCATTCACATTATGTTCATTCTGTAGCATCCTTCTCTGCAGATAAAATAACAAAATAAAATGTGTTTATCATATTCGTCTCTTGAAAATTTGGGTAGTGTTGTTTTTCTATTGTTTTTTCTTTTCTTTGGAAGTTAATCAACTGTTTTCCTTTCTCTAATGCTTGTTTGTTTGTAGCCAAGATTTTCCGTTTTCGGCAAATTTTTTGGTATAACCAATGATATTCCCTCATCATAAAGAAATAATCCCATTCGGGTACATAGCTGTCCTCCGGAGAAGTGATTCCTCCTAGGAATCTAACCATTCACCTTTTGGTATATCTGAGGATCTAGTGGGCCTTTAGACCAACACTAGACAAACGGCTTTTCCATGTTTTTGGCAAATTAAGGGTTAACAATGTTGCTTTGCAGTTGGATGTTAATCATAATTATTATTATAATATTTTTTCAAAATGTAGAAATCTTGTATTGGCAATACAAGTTTCATGTCTTTAGGTTAATAAATACATCAGTTTCCAACAAGAATGATATTTATATAACATTTTTTTCCTCAAAACTTCACAATTTCCAAGAGATGAGGGGTGCGTTTTTTTTTGTTACTATCTGCATTATTTCTGAAGTCAAGTTTCTATGTACAAAGTGGTTGTACACAAAACATTTTTGTTCCAAGAAACATCTTCTTTGAGTGGAACCTTAGCAAGTGCCTGTGGTTAAGAGCACTTGTCATTCCCTTTATTACAATCATCATTATTTATTTTTGGGTCTCGAGCTGGCTGAAAATTTTGTGATGATTGTTCACTCAAAGTAATGAATTTTCTAGTTCAGTCTTCTTTGTGAGTAAATGCTTATTTTGGATTACATTTGTGTTTGTTTTTCAATCCTCTTCAAAGGCTCCAACTGGCCAAAAGAATATGCATATAAGAACCAAGGGCCTGTTTGTTTATGCTCATTATGTTGATAAAAATCACTTCTGAATTCTGATATATGCATATTTGCTTGGATAGGGTCCTCAAGCATGTCTCGAAGCAATTAAAATATGTCATATAGTTAAAAAAATTAAATATTCATGACTTGTTCTA
Organism: Lupinus angustifolius; assembly: GCF_001865875.1. Lineage (NCBI taxonomy): Eukaryota > Viridiplantae > Streptophyta > Magnoliopsida > Fabales > Fabaceae > Lupinus > Lupinus angustifolius. The sequence continues at coordinate 16,856 of NW_017717113.1, forward strand.
TTTGTGTTTCATTTTGATTAGTTGGGGACAATATATCCTTGTCCGTCCCCAAGAGCCAACTCAGCTGGTAGAGCTGTGGGACATGGAATCTGAGCACCCAGGTTCAAATCATGGGAAGTGCATCCCCCACACACACACACACACACCTAAAAAAGAAGATAAAAACTTTTGGCTATAAACAAAAACATTTGTGTTGTTGGGTTTTCAAAAAATTAGAAGCTGCAAAAAACACTGAAATTCAGCTTTTTGTGAGAAGCTATATTTTTAAGCGCTTCTAAAAAATTTACTTTTGCCAAAATTACTTTTGTATGGCTAATTTTTAAGCCTAAAGAAATAATCCCTAAATATTAGTATCTTTCTATAATCTTGTTGCATTTCAATTTAAATATGTGCATTTAATATTTACAGAAAAACAAAGATGTGGTCTAAATGCATTTGTAAATGTTGCTTTTCTGGTGCCTTATTTGTCAGAAGCATGCTGGTAAATGCTTATTTAAACACCTTTAAAAAGTTATGTCTGCTTTAGTTTCATGGGATCATCTTTGACCCCTATCGCATAAACATATGAAATGTTATATGATGGCAAGCATCCCAGAAGCTTTTGTTGCATGTTTTGTATCCTAAAGGATTTCCACTACATTTGATTCATGTTGAAGCATTGCAGCCATTACTTTTGCTTGTGCATTGTCTTTTTTAGTCTTAGTTGGATTGCATTCTCCCTCAGTTGTTTTCTATGTACTGTGTAACTTTAATGTTTCTAAGTGTTGAGTTCATATTGATAATTCACAAGTGTTTGTTATGCTGTTATTTTAGAATGCAATTTTCAAGTGAATGAATGTTTCTGCAGTGCTTAGATTTGCTTGTGTTTCTTGCTGTTGGCTAATCTTTCTTCTAGTACATAGATAGGTTTACCTTTTCTGTTCTGATTGATTAAATAAGGTAACTTATATTTTTGGCAGGTTCCTTTTCGTTTATCTCCTTTTTGTGTAAAAATCTGTTGTATATATATTTGTGTAGGTATGTATATAATATATATACATATATGTTCTTTTATGACATGGTTTTTAGTATTTTCTTTATTATTGGGTGAGTTTCATATGGGACTCATTAAGTTACACAGGCCCACTGTTATTTTAATGGAGCCCACATGAACTTCACATAAAAAGCATGATAAATAAAGTGTTGAAGAGAATGTGCTCCTAGCATTTCCCGTGATCATTGTTTCAAGTTATTATTTTGTGTAATTATTGATATTTGTATACTATTTTGTGCCTAATAAATCAACTTTTCATTAAATTTTCAAGTCTGGAAAGTCACATAAATAACCTGTCTTATTTGGTTCTTCCCACACCTTTCTTACTCATTTTCATTAATATACTCCTCTCTCTTCTACTTGCCTTGCTCTCTGCCAGCGGTTGCGCACTCATGCGTGCTTCACAACCGCTGCCAACCACTGCTATTTTATGCTGTCAATCATCCTAAGATCACCGTAATTTCTTCGACCCTTGCTCTTTTTCTTACCGATTTTCTCTTCATATCTTTTTATGCAATTCTCTCGTTGTCTTAAACCTCATTGTTACACTTATATGATGTCACTTTGTCATCTGTTTTTGAAAGAATGCAAGTTTTAATGACTTAATGAATGTGTGTTCAGCTACTTGCACTTGATGTTTATCAATCTGCATCCTTCACTGCAAAGAAAATAAAATATTAAAAAATAATTTTATTTGGAAATGGAAACAAGGATGGTTTCGTGTTTGTGTTGTTCTTTTCTGTGGGAAATTAATTTAGCTTTTCTCCCTATTTAATGTTTATTTATTTCCAGTGAAGGTTTCTGGCAGGTTTTTGCCATGTGAAGGGTCAGCAACTTTTGTTTCTGCTTTTCACCTGCCCCCCTTTCTCTCACTCTCCCTCTCCCTCTCCCTCACACTTATCTCACTTTGCTCTCTAATACATTGGCGGCATGTACTTCACATTCTCTGCTGATCCCCGCCATTTTCTTCTGGCAATCATCTTATGATCACCATACTATCTTCCACTCTTGCTCTGTTTCGTAACATTTTTGTCTTTATATATGTTACCCTTATGATGTCACTTTCTCTTGCTTTTTTGGAAGAATGCAAATTTTAATGTGTGTTTTTAACTACCCATGTTTGATTTTCATTTTGTTGTAGCATCCTTCTCTAGTAAGAAAAAAATGAGTTTATTTTACTCGTCTTGTGAAAAATGTGGTAGGTTTTGTGTTTCTCGTTTTTCTTTGGAATTATTAAGTTTATTAAGGTTTTTCCTTTCTTTAATGCTTATTTGTAGCAATGACTTTCCAATTTTGTCATTTTACGAGTTAACCCTATATTTTTTTCTAGTAAGTTTCATAACCAAAGGACTTGACTGCTCTTGGTTTTATAAGTTTTCACTCGGAGATAGTGCAAGTATGATCTTGATTCTCGAGAAGAGATATATTTCATTTTCCCATGAACTTGAAATTTTACTGTATTTTTATGTTACTAGTGGGGTTAAGGTTTAGTTGTTGTTATTTTAAGTTGCTAAAAATGCACCGTGTGACATTAGAAATTGCTATTTTCTATTATGATTTATTTTTGGGTCTCAATCTGGCTGAAATTTTACAATAAATGCTCACTTAAAGTAATGGATTTTCAACTTCAGCCTTCTTTGTGTGTAAATAATTATTTTAAATTGCATTTACATTTTCTTCCTTTTCTATCTCCTTCAAACGTTCCAACTGATCAAAAGAATATGCATATAACTAAGGGTCTATTTATTAATTATTTTAGCACCTCTAAAATGTTATGTTCGTAACTTCGTATTAATTTCATGAATCACCTTTCACTTAGAAATTATGAATTGTTATAATCTCAGAAGCTTTTCTTGTAGTATGTTCTGTACTCGAAAGGATTACCCCTGCTGCATCTGATTCATGTTAAAGCATTACCATTGCATGCACATTATCTGTCTGTCTCTTGTTGTAATGTATTCTCCTTTTTTATTCTATTTACTGTGTAACTTTATTGTTTCGAAGTACTGAATTCATATTGAAGTATTTATTATGCTGTTAGTTGAAAACTCAATTTTCAAGTAAATGATGTTTCTGTGGTGCATACCTCTATTTACAGTGTAACTCTTTGTATTTGTGCCTGACTGCAAAAATTATGATCCAGGTCAGATCACCTACAAATGGGTTCAAAAAGAGGAGGTGGAAGACCTTTCATTGCTGCTAACAATGCTGACTTGTCGTCCAAAGGGAAAAGCATATCTGAATCCCGTCCAATAATTGACCAGTTGACCCAGGGTATTGCTGCCACTAACCTAGACTCAGGAAAAGATGATAGTGGTGAATGGGAGGTATATGCAAGGAAATCCAAGAGCAGAGGTGGGAGCAGTTCTTCAAAACCACGGGGTCCTCCACCCTATAATTCTAATCCTAGAGCATCAGGGAATAAAGATGTGTCTCAAATGCCAGGCATTTGGAATCAAGGTGGAGTTGGGAGAGCTTCTGGAAATCCCTGGCAGACACAAAATGCTAGGAGACCAGCTGGCCGAGGAAATGGAAGACCCCAGTTAGGTACAGGTGGGTATGAAAACAACATTGTGACTTCAACTCCTTTAATTCGGCCTCCTCTGCAGCACGGTTGGAATTGGCAATCTAGAGCTGGTTCTATGCAATCCAATCCACAAGATGAAATTGTGCCAGAGTACTCTGAGAATAACAACAATGTTGATGATGACGATGATGAGGTGGAAGACTCTTATGATTTGGAAGATACTGATGACGATCTGATGAGTGATGACTATGATTCAGATACTAGTCAAAAGAGTCACGAGACAAGGAAAAAATGCAAATGGTTTCGGAAATTCTTTCAGAATTTGGATGACCTGACTGTTGATGAAATGAATAATCCAGAAAGGCAGTGGCACTGTCCAGCTTGTCAAGGTGGCCCTGGTGCTATTGACTGGTACAGAGGACTGCAGCCTCTGATGGCACATGCAAAAACAAAGGGGTCTAAAAGGGTGAAGATGCACAGGGAGCTTGCTGAACTTTTGGATGAGGAACTTCGCAGAAGGGGTACTTCAGTTATTCCAGCTGGCGAAGTATTTGGTAAATGGAAAGGTATAAAAGTTGAGGAGAAAGATCATGAAATAGTTTGGCCTCCGATGGTTGTCATTCAGAATACCCAACTTGAACAAGATCATAATGACAAGGTATAGCTATACATTTTGTGGCAAATGATGAAATAACTAGTAATACTGCAGTTACTATTTTGATTGCTTGTATCAATATAGTGAAACATTCTTAACTTTCCAAGAACATTGCGGGTTTTTGTGTTAACTTCAGGTTTTGTTCTTTGTAATTAGTGGATAGGCATGGGTAATCAAGAACTTCTGGATTATTTCAGCACATATACTGCTGTCAGAGCACGACATTCTTATGGCCCACAGGGTCATCGTGGGATGAGTGTTTTGATATTTGAAGCCTCAGGTAGTGGTTATCTAGAGGCAGAGCGTCTGCACAAACATTTTTCAGAGCAAGGAACTGATAGAAATGGTTGGTTTAGTAATCGACGTATTTTATTTCTCCCTGGTGGGAACCGGCAGCTCTATGGATACATGGCTACTAAAGAAGACCTGGAGAATTTCAACAGGCATTCCCAAGGTATTCCACTTTGAGTTATTTTTCTTCTCCATATTCTATTTATGCTGACCTTTTGATTTCTACTAGTTGTAACCAAGTACTCAATGGAAACAAAGTCTATGCTGACTTTTCGTTCTTGTCTCCTTTTATATGAAAATTGTATTATAGGTAAGTCCAGACTCAAATATGATATGAGATCATACCAGGAGATGGTTGTTAACCATATCCGACAAATGAGTGAGGAAAACCAACAACTTATCTACCTTAAGGACAAGGTTGTCAAGGGACAAAAACATACTAAAGCTCTTGAAGAATCTTTCGGTATTGTGACTGAGAAGCTGCGTAAGACAATGGAAGAAAATCGCATTGTGAGGCTAAGAGCTAAAATGCAGCACGAAGAGAACAAAGAAGAGGTGACACTGACATTAGAAACATACTTGATGGTTATTTAGTTTTACTGAAAAAGCTTTTCCTTGAACTGTGATGCTTATTTGCTTTTCTTGTGGCATGTACTTCTAATAATTGATTATTCTGGGGCTATTAAGTTGTGGTTAGGATATGCTTCTGCTGAACTGTTTTGATGACAAAATGTAATTTATATTTTTGCACTAAGTCCTGAAATGCCTTTAGAGAATGCATGGATAAGTGTTATTGTCTCATTTTCTCTTTCTTCCTGTATGAGATGGTTTACATTTAAAATTGTGATTGGTGTTCACATTGAGCATCAGTCTGACCTCTCAAACTAGACTAACAAGTAAGAGGAGACAATTGCATTTATCATTTTATTGCCACCTATAGGTTGTGCTGGTAATGTTGTACCTTTTTGCTTTTTCTGAAAAGTTAAAACATATCATTGAGCAATGATAATGAGTTGGATTGGCATGGAATTCTATAATTTAAAATAAAAAGCAAGACAGTTTATTATATTAATGCATAGAAAAGTATATTATCTTGGTAAGACTTGGATCTGGGTTGATTACTCCTGCTTTGTTGTGGAGGTTGATGCACACTGCTGTTACCTAGTTTTCCTGACCAGTTTGTGTTGCTTATTGAATTGATTCAATAACTTCTCTAGTGTGTCATGATAATTTCATCCTAGTCCTTGTTTTTCTTTTTATTTATATGCCGCATGCTAAAACCTTGTGCTATCTGTTCTATATCCAAGAAACAATTTTATTTTTTTCATTTTCCTAACCCGAATGACCTTCATACACAATTTACTCACCTTTTTGATTAGTCATTGTCTCCAACGATCTCTACTTGTATGATTTATTACTTGTTAATGTTACCTTTTCTAACCAATGTATCTTGTGCCGCGATGAAAGATGTACATGCAAGAGCAATTCTTTAGGGACCAGATCAAAGTCATTCATGATTCAAGGAATGCTAAGGAGGAAGATTTTGAGAGGATGCAGCAGGAGGAACGTGAAAAGGTGAAGCAGTCAAGCAATGGTCCTTTAAATGCAGAGGAAAGGAAACTCAAGTAAGAATTTGTCATTCCTTGAGACTATATTTTCAGTTCTCTTGGACCAGTGATCTATTCACATCTGAAGCTAGCATATGTTTTTTCAAATTCTGTGAAAAAAATTAAGCATCTTATAGGTGACTCTGAAATGGATAGTTGAATGACAAATTTGAGTTAAACATATTTTCACATGACAGGTGTATACACTTGTATATAAAAAGATGTAGTCCAGTTATTTAGGTTGTGCTTCTTATATTTTTCTTCGGCTTATGGCGAATATTGATTTCTTTGGATGCAGGGCCGACGAATATCTAAAATTTGTGGAGGTCCAAGACAAAGAGATGGAGAACTTTGTTGCTGAGAAGGAGAAACTGTGTCATGCTCATGAAGAAAGTCTTGCTGCAATGAGGAAGAGGCATTGGGAGGAAGAGGTGCAGATGGAGACGAAGTTCAATGACGAACTAGCAAAACTCATGGAAAAGTACTCTCCATCTCACTTGGAGACTAAGTCCAATGGTAACTGATGGTTGTTGTATTGCACTGACACAAACAGATAAACACTTTCTAAGTTGAAAGATAGAGTGAACTTTAATAAGTTGAAGACCCAGACAAAGTTTCTAGTTTCTAGAATTTGGGAATTTTAAAACTCTTTTATGTTGTTTTCTTTTTTTCAAGTACTCTTTGACAGGATATGCCTTGAGAAATTTGTTGTGGAATCCATACAACCAAACAATATTGGCATAATAGAGTAATCCTCTAATTGTTGGCTAAAATTTTCTATTTTACAAATTGCATGGCTACTCAGCAAATTCAAATGCAGCAAAGTGTGGATTGTAGACATCCTATGGCGTCTATTAGGTGCACCATTTCTGCCATTTAATGGTAGTTTGCAGATTCTATGATGCACCTATTTTGGTTTAGTATATCATGCTCCCCTGTAGATTATTATGTAACATAGCTCTTTGCTTAGTATCTATTACAAAGGATTACTTGAGTAAGAAGTAAACTTACTTGAGTTATAGATTAGTAGTTAGAGGAGTTAGACAATGAGTTGAGTCATGAAATTTCATTAGGAAAATTTATGATTTAGTTTTTAACATATATTAGAGTTATTTTATAAGTTTTGCATTTACTTGTTATTGGGTAAGTCTATCGTTGCATGACATTGTTTGGAATGGTCTGAGGGACCTTATGATTAGTATAAGTTAATATTATCTTATTAGTATTGAGTTTTTAAAGACTAGTCATTATTTGAGTTATGAGTTTTAAAATAAAACTCATACAATTTCCTAAAAAATGTCAATATTCTTGTTGACAGCTTTATCCGCGAGTACCTTAAAACTTTTATGTTAATCCTATGAGGATATAGACTATTATGTATACTCATCTAGATAATGTTTAACATTGTCCCAAGGTATCTTTGAATACAAGAAACCCATCTATATAATATATAAATTATCAACCATGAATGATCAATAGCTTAAAAATCAAGTCATTGCCTTCTAATTAAGGACCCCTAAACCTTAATTAAATTCAGTTTTGGGCCAGAATTTGGTCAAGCCTAGCCCTTATCTCCTTCCCCATTTAGATGCGAGTGCTATAAATTGAGTGGAAGAGGTCAAAGCATCCATTTTTCAGCTAACAAAACTTAGCCATCTTCTTCCTTCTCCTCTAGTGCGGTCGTATTTTGGCAAGGAAAACCAAGGCTGGTCTTTCTTCATTTTCTTGCATGCAAGAGTGATCCGTACTAAATTAAGGTATGAGGATTCTAAATTAGTGAGGGTAGTGCCGATGATCTCAAATTTTGAAATGAATGTTTAATCCTACTTGTTATTTATGTTTTAGTTCCATTCCTTAGGTGATTAGAGCTTAGAAACTCAGTCATCCATTCTTGTACTTCAAGTAAGCTCAATTTTATGGTTTATGTGATGATGTGGATTCTAAATCATCAGATTGAGTGAGGGTAGTGCCTATGACCTTAATTCTTTAATTGTATGTTGATTTCCTTTTGTTTTATGAATAAAACCCCAGGTCCCAAAGTATTGGTGGTCAATAGGTTCACCCTCTCTACCATGTACTCCAAGTAAACACATCTTACTTGATGTCCAAGCATGTTCTGTTCTATTCTTGCACAAATATTCTGGATCACTGAGGTTATTCTTTAGAAATTTCAATCCCACAATGTTGTTATCCTTTAAATTAGTTTCATGTTAATATGAGATTTTTCAAGTTTGGATACGTAGGGAGTAAGTTATGCCCTATTTAATAAACTAGTTTCTATTGTCTCCAAAGCTGTAATCAGTCATAAAAATCACTTTGAAAATATGCATTTCAGTCATAATCTTCTAACTTATAAGTACCTATCTTTCTCCTTATCCAACAAGCTTTCCTAATTGATAAAGTTCTCTCAAATCCATTAAGCCATTTGAGAATTATGATTGTTTTACCAAAACATATTATGTTATGGACTAGTCTTGAAAGAAGCTATAGTGATATGTAAAGATGTCTTCAAACATATGTCCTCCAAACCCTAAACCCAAAACCTTAAAATACCAATGTTTTGCCTTGATCAATTATATTTCTAAATTGACAAAGAGAACTTGTTTTCATTTAGTCATATTAGAGTTATGCTCTCTACACTAAAGTAATCTATTGCTGCCTTGTAGCTGAAAGTCATTGTTGGACATTACTTTATAATTAACCCATAACTCTTAGCCTGAATGTCCAATTCTATTCAAACTAATTTCATATGAACAAAATTGGATAAAGATTTCATTTTGTGAAAGTATCATATAATTCCAATGTATGAGTCAAACCCTATAAACCATTCTTTGGAGTTGTCCAACTTATGTAGATAGGACATGTCTTTGAAATTGAAATGATTATAACTTGAGTTATAGTTACTATTTTCTAATGATTCCAAAAGGTATGGAAAACATATTCAACCTAGGCTCTATTTGCCTAATTTTGAGGGCTCAAATTAATCCTAACGTCTCTAGTGCACTTGTCAATATCCTACTGTTAGGAAGAATTCAACTCTAAGCCCAACCAACTCTATCAGAATTGGCTATATTGTGCCAATGAGATTTTTATCATGTCTGACTGAAATTACATATATTCAAATGAGTTGTTTGAATATATTCCAATGTCCATAATCACATTAGGACAATTCTAGTTAATTTCTAATAAAGCTATAAGATTCGTAGTTTAACAATTTTAAATACTATCACGTACTCGTGATATGGGCAAACTGCAACTAGATATTATTAATTTGGATAAAAGTATAGGTATGGAGAGAAGTACTTTCGTGAGCTTATAAATGACGCCAAAGATAGTCGTGCATCTCTAAGCTAGGGCTAAGGCATATATAGTCAAATACTATTTTTGTGGCCACGAGTAACTAGACATTGAGGCCCTTTAACTCGTAAATTAATGATTTGAGATTGAATGAATTTTACTTGGTATATGACTTTATGCTGGATATGTAATCTTGTTTGAATAGGCATGATTATCTGTTCGTCTTGAGAATTAAAATGACTGGTATGATTGATGTTATTTTGATGGAATGATTTTGTGATGGTTCCAAGTAATGTGAATTAACTATATGCTTGATGTGACTGCTCAATCCTGAGGAAATTATATTAGTACTGAATAAGTGTTTCCTAAATAGATTGATTATTTAGAATGTTGAATTAACTGTTGCACCATGATATGAAATAATCATTATGCATTTACATGGCATGACATATGAGTATTCCTTGTGGAATGAAGAATGAAAAAAGTATGTTTATGAAAAGAATGTAAAGAAAGAATGGGAAATTGTTTTATTGAGTTTGTCTCCAGCTAAGGTATTTTAAAGGTACATGAAAATATTTTATAAATAATTTGATAAAGTGTTGTCTTAGAAAAATGTGTTGGTATATGGATTTAAACAAATGTTTCATTTTCTAAGTAAAAAAGAAAGGGATTTGAGAAAATGTATTTCTAAAGTTGTTTTCCAAAATGTAAAATTAATATAAAATTCCATGATTTACTATAAAATGATTCTTCTGGTCAAAACCATATTTTACTATAGTTGTCGTGATTTCCTTAAAAAGGAAGGAATGATTTGAGAAACCTTATTTCTTAAAGTTACTTTTCAAAATGCCAAATTATTGAATTTATTCTCATTTGTTGAGAAATCATTTCTTTGTAGTTGAACCTATATTTTACAAAAGTATTTGATGTTACCCTAAAAAGTTCCCCTAGGTTTTCTTAAAGAAATTGAAGCCATATTTGAATATGATCATTCATGTCACTATGTCTACCGTTGGTAGCATAGTCTACGGGAAGATATAACACTACAAATTTTGTGTTGAGAACCCATAGGGGTACCTTGGCTGTGTGACTTGGTTGGGGCAACACTGCACGTGGGGATTGATCTATCAAGAATAGGGTAGATTTCTTACACCGATAGAACTCTTTGTAGTAACTACGGTGACCTCTGACACTGTCTTGAAGGTATTGTGTCCAAAGTGATATAGTGGTTATCCTTGCTGGCGGGTGGGTAGTCTGACGTTACTGAGTGCATGATAGTTTGCGTATGAGTTACCAATGGTTGGCCTGACGTTGTAGTCATCTTGTTCGCTTCCTAAGAACAACATAGGACTGGTCGAGCTCGACCAGTGTTGGTACTATTGCTGTTAATTTATAGTTGATATTCCAAACTATCATTTAGAGAGTTGATTAGTAGTGTCAAGATAGACATTGTAGATATTCATACATCACGATATTGATATTCCAAATTTTATTATATTCATCCGATAATTATTATGTGACATATGCTATATGAATATGATATTGTATGTGTTGTTTATATACCATATGTGGAAGTACTTACTCTCTTAATATTTTAGGGAGTATGTGACTTGATGAAGAATGATTTTGCCATCATCTAAAGGAAGAGAAATAACTCCTTATAGCTAGGTGGTGCTCCACTTTGTTGTAGGATGTAACACTTGAGTTAGTGTATCCGATTTTATCCTCGTTAAGTTGAAAATTTTATATCGTTTTTGAAGGATTTGTCAAGGCAATTTCTATTGTTTTTCAAGTTCAAGTTCAGCTCATTGTAAAAGATCTTTTTGGAAAATTTTATTTCACAATTTTCAATATGGCTTTGCTTTTTCTATAAATCATTTATAAATTGTTTATTTATTTTTAGTTCCACTGAGTGAAGGTGTTACATTATGAAATTTCTTTCTTACTCGCATCCACCTCCTTCCACAACTCTACTTCTACCCTCAATAACATGCACCCCATGCTACCCATTCTAGTGCCAATGATTGACTCATCATTGCCACCTTGCCACCCTATTTCCCATTCTTACTACCAACTTCGAAGTGCTTTTCTCTAAAGCCCTCTCCAAAGTAAATAAAAAAACCAGTTGAAAAATGAGAGCCTAGTATATATATGGTTTGTTCATAGGACTAGATTATAAAACGAGTACATCAATCATATATTACCACTTAAGAGGAAGTTTTAGTGCACCATACTTGTAATGTTGTATGAGACTGGATGTTGGGTGATAAAATATCAAGAAAATAGACTTCATCTAGTAAATATAAGAATGTTATTTTGGATGAGTGCACACACTAGATAAGGTAGAAATAAAAATGAATGTATTAGGGGGAGGTTAGAGTTGTTACTATAGTAGAAAAGATGATAAAAACATGTTTTAGGTGGTTCAGACATGTATGAAGAGACTGGTAGAAGTCCTCGTATGAAGGGTTGATCAAATGGAAGGTAATCCTTCTCCTATAAGAAGAGGGAGATAAAAAAACCACAGGGGAAGCTTTGTCAATGAACATGACTTGTGATAAAATATTATGGTATTATTGATTCATTTGGTTGTTAGAAATTTATAATTTCTAATTAAGGTGTACATCATATATTTGATACAATGATATCAACTATTTATTTCCGGGGTTACATTACAAGTGATCTAATTATTGGCTCCCCTTAGATTTCTAAAAGATGATAAAGGATATGGGCTTAATAGGTGGATACCCATCAAGTTAACCCATATGGGATAATGAGAACCCTATAAGTTAACGCATAAGGAAGGTTATGGTCCCCAATACACCAAATCACAAATAGTTTTCACCTCTCCCCCATAAGAGAGAAAACGAAGGTCCCAAAAGGAATTAAGGATTTGGTTGAGGAAAACGATCATACCAAAACTCTCTCAAAAGGTAGATCAGAGAACATGGATTCAGATATTCATGTATGACTTTATATTCTTGTTTTTATTGTGTGTGAAAATCATGCTATTCAAGATCCTAGAATAGATATTTCACCAATCATCAGGAAATATCTAACAAGTGGTATCAGAGCTTTAGGTTCTGAATTTTATGGTTCTTCATTAAAGATATATTTTCCCCAATTTTTATGAACCCTAATTTTTAAATTTGGGGATTTTTTTATGCTTCTGCTATTGGTTATGAAAATTGAGTATTTAGGAATAATGAGGATAAGTTTTATCCGCTTCCTCTTATTTGAATTATGAGTAATTTGTATTATAAATCTTTGTAACATGTGTTGAAGTATGTATTCAGATGTATGCATGAACATTGCATTAACCTTTATGACTATGTTATGCAATATGTATATTATATGTGCACTAATGCCTCACTAATGGACATTGACTTTTGTCACTTTCAATTTTGCGATTTGTTAAAGTATATGTATAAGGTATATATGTGTTAAGATGTGTTTTTATTTTGTATATATACAATCTGGAATTTATGACCTTATATATATTGAGAATTAAAATATACATAGATACATATGTAATTATTTTCAGCTTGAGGTTGTGATGTTTGAAATTACTGATTAAAGTTAATATGTATATATATATATATATTATATATATATATATAATGTTACATATATGTTTTAAGATATGCAAGATCATATTCGATTTGGAATTTCAATAATGATTTGTATATATTTTTATGTTGATCAATCTAGATCTATTTTGCATTTGATTAAGATTGCATCCATTTTTATGGGTTGATATATATATATATAATATATCTTTTTTGATTTGGAATTATATTGTGGGATTAGATTTGTTAATCATAAATGATATCAAATCTGAAGGTTTTAATTCCAAGATTATATTTTTTATAATGAACTCATATTATTTTCCTTTTTGTCTAGTAATTATTTTTGAATTAATTGATACAATATGTTGCCAAAGTAAGCTCTATTATGGAAATTGATTAAGATTACACAGATGAGTATGAGATTATTTATGTGAATTGTGTTCGGCCCAAAGGAAGATACAATTTTGCTAAGTAATAACATACATGTGATGATAAATGAATAACAATTATAAAGTTTTTTCCATGTGAATAATAGTCGGTCCAAAGAAAGACTATTGTTTGACATAACTGATTGTTAATATTTGATCATTAGGTTGAGAGTACTACTTACAAATTCATTTCTTTGTCCAAAGACTAGAAATTGATGTTGTGCTAGGTATCTTGTGTTGGGTCTATTATGTAAACATGTCTTGTTTTATATATTACTTGACTTGTTTGTTTAAATGGTTGCAACACTTATGGTTTGTTGCATTGGTTGGTGACTAATTGCATTATAAAGTGGTTGCTATTGTTGAAACATTATTTTTGTTTGGATAGTTTGTCATGCCATGTTTTTTTGGTTTCCCACAGGTCCACGTACCTATCATGCCATGTTTAATCATGTATAAAATGGTAATATATTTTTATATGGAAAATTCAAAGGGACCATCACTGGAATTCGAAATATAGTCCTTGTGATGAGAATGATGCAATGCTATGAATAGGCTATAATGAATATATGTATTTATCCGTGGATATAAATAATATATGTTTTGGATTAAAGTTATATTGAATCAAAGTCAACTAAATGATTTTTATTATGAAAAATAAAATTGTTTGTCATTTTAAGTGAACCTATTAAATATGAAGTAGCCAAAGTGACATCTTTTCTGTGAATTGTTCATAATAAATGTCAAATGCTAGTGCGTATATGTATCCATGCGGGTATTAATCAGTCCAAAGGAAGATTATTATTTGGCCGGATTATATACACAATGTGATGGTAAACATGTGCTTATTATAAAGTTGCATATGTGAATGACAAATCAGTCCAAAGAAGAGTTTATTATTTGACATGTATTATGATCAATGTTTGACCACAAACGAGAGTATCATTAGTGATTGATATGAAATATCAAGCCAATTGTATGTTTGGATTTTATGCGAATAATGATTGGCCCAAAGGAAGATTATTATTTGGCCCAAATTACAAACATACTTGTAGCAATAAATATGTAATAATCATATGGTTTTCCATGTGAATAGTAAGTCGGTCCAAAGAAAGACTTATTGTTTGACAGAACTGATTATCAATATTTGATTACTACATTGAGTGACTTTCAAGTTAATATTTTTGTCCAAAGACTGAATATTAATGTTGTGCTAGGTAACTGTTGATGTGCCCCATTATCATTTGAATTTAAGTATTAAAGTTGAATGTGAGTTTAATTGCAAGAATGATTGCAATTTTTTTGTTCTTTTACTTGTTTTGCAAATATTTCTGCTCAAATTAAGAACATCTTATTGCTGAATGGGACAAACTTTAAGGTCTGGAAGGAAGCCGTAGAAATTATTCTCGGCTGTACGAATTTAGATCTGACACTTCAGGTGGAGAAATTCATTTCTATTATGGAAATCCTCGATGAGGTTAAAAATTGAGAAATTGGAAGACTTTAACTGAATGTATCTAATGATCATGAAACGCTCTATTCTAGGAGCGTTTCAGGGCTCTATTTCTGAGGGTCAGAGTGCAAGAAAGTTTCTTGAAGAAATAGAACCATGCTTTGCCAAAATTGAAAAGGCGGAGACGAGTAGCCTTTTGGATAAACTCATCTCTATGAAGTATAAAGTCAAATGGGACATAAGGGAGTACATTATGGAGATGTCTAATCTCTCATCAAAACTCAAGTCACTTAAGTTAGAGCTTCATGATGACTTGCTCGTGTACTTGGTTTTGATCTCGCTTCCTGCACAATTTGGGCAATTGAAAGTGAGTTTTAACACTCAGATGAACTATGTGCAAGAGGAAGAGAGACTGCAGAGAGATAAGACTGAAAGAGCTCACTTAGCTATGACATCTCAGAATAAGATAAG
Source organism: Lupinus angustifolius (assembly GCF_001865875.1). Classification (NCBI taxonomy): domain Eukaryota; kingdom Viridiplantae; phylum Streptophyta; class Magnoliopsida; order Fabales; family Fabaceae; genus Lupinus; species Lupinus angustifolius. The sequence continues at coordinate 32,187 of NW_017717113.1, forward strand.
AAAGAACAATAAGGATGCTATGAAAGGGCTATTTGTGGTTTTTCCTCATAGAATGTGAAATTGTTTTGCAATACACTATGCCAGGAAAACCTAGCATGAATGGTGTTGTTGAGCGATTAAACCAAACTCTTAAGGATATGGTGAGAAGTATGATTAGTCATTCTTCCTTGCTAGAGTCTCTTTGGGGGAGAGCTTTAAAGACCACAATTTACATCATTAACAGAGTGCCAACTAAAACAGTTAACAAAACCCCATATGAGCTTTGGACTAATATAAGGCCAAGCTTAAAACACTTGCATATTTGAGATTGTCCAGCTGAGGCGCGGCCTTATAGGCCGCATGAAAGAAAACTGAACTCAAGAACTGTTAGCTGTTATTTTGTTGGCTATGCTGAACGTTCTCGGGGCTATAAATTTTATGATCCCACTTTAAGACTCTCTTTTTAGACGGGAAATGCAAGATTTCTTGAGGAAGTTGATTTTGGGATGGAAGAGAACATACAGAATGTTGTCTTTGAAAAAGAACCTGTCACTGATAGTGAACAAGTTCTTGTGCCTATTACCATTCAAG
>NW_017717114.1:0-392 GCF_001865875.1 Lupinus angustifolius
TCAATGTCTATGGTATGCAAATTAAAGAAATCCATCTATGGGCTTAAACAAACTTCTCGTCATTGGAATCACAAATTTCATCAATTTATTACCTCGTATTGTTTTGAGGCAAATAAAGTTGAAGATTGTGTATACCATTAGTCTCGAACAGTGCCCTGTTGAAAGCGTATTTCGGTGTTTTGTTAGGAGTTTTCTCCTCTCAACAAATCATCCTGATAGTAGTGTCAATTTGTTGAAAGATTTATACTCTCATTTTCGTTATGTTCTTTTTGTTTGATTAAGTAAGAGAACTCGATTTTACTCTTTGTTTACCATCTCGGCTTTGTTGAAATAAATTCCAACGCCGGTATAATGACTTCAAGAATATTCCAGTTACAACTTACTTCTTTAAT
>NW_017717115.1:0-1737 GCF_001865875.1 Lupinus angustifolius
ATAACTTTATTCAAAAGAAAATGTTAGGAGCATGAGCTATCGATCCAAGGATTGGATGCTTTTGAGTTCCAAATGAGAGTACAAAATTGATTTTTTGCATCTCATTTGCCTTCTCCTTTTCTCCTCTTGAATTCTAAACTTAACCTACAAACTTACTTGAAATTATAGCTCTAAACTAATAAATGAAGAGACAACTTCATAGAGAGGTTTCTAGTGAGAGATTTCTTTGTTTCAAGTGTTTTTGATATATTTTGCTTGAATGAAATGGTCTCTTATTTATAGGCCTCTCTGATGGACCGCTGAGCTGCTTGGCTGGACCGCTAAGCAGCTGACCAAACCCTTGAGCATGGGTTTGGTCCCTTGACCAAGTAGCTTAGTCACCTCCTTGTGCTTGACTCATCAAAGCTAGTTGTGGGCTATGAAACCAGCTATTGTGAGCTACTTATGAAAAGCCTGTGGTGGGCTGCTTGAGGTGAGGTCACGGATGACTTCATGTTTTGCTTGATGGTTAAGTCAAGTCTGGTGAACACTGCTCAGCGCACCTGATTCACCGCTAAGATGCTCGTTCAGTAGCTTCTGACCGTGTTGACTAGGACGTGGCCTGGTGCTTGATGATCTGGTCAGGAGTCTGGTTCTCCGCTGAGCTGCTTAGTTGGACCGTTGAGCTGCTTGTTCAGTAGCTTGGGCTTGTGCCAAGCTCATGTCTGACCGTGTCAAGTTGAATTTCTGACTGTGCCAAGTCTAGTATGAATTTATGTCCGCTCAGCTGTCTCGTTGAGCAGTTTGGTCCAGGTCAGGCTGGTGGCCAGGTCAAGCTGGTGTCCAGATCAGCTCAGCGGGGCTTGTCCCATGCTTAGCTACCTGGTTGAACATCTTGATCTTTGAATTCTTTTGCTTTGTTGATCATGAGTCTTTCTTTCTTCTACATTCTAAATCCTATAAAATACATGAAAAAGAAATACACATACAAATATACAAGATTGTGATATTTTATACAAAAAATATTGTTTTAAGTTGGTTTTTCTCAATTATGCTTAAGATAAGTGCCATAAAAGTGTATGAATTTTAGGTATGTTTGGTACTTATCATGCCCCAACAATGACCTTGAAAGATACGAGAGGCAAAAGATTCCTTATGCATCTGCAGTAGGAAGTCTAATGTATGCTCAAGTTTGTACACGTCCCAACATAGCATTTGTTGTGGGAGTTTTTAGCGGATATTTGAGTAATCCTAGAATGCATCAATGGAAGGCAGTCAAACGTGTTATGCGTTACTTGAAGAGAACAAAGGCGTACATGCTCACTTATTGGAGGTATGAGAATTTAGAGATCATTGGGTACTCTGACTCCGATTTTGTTGGATGTCTAGACAATAGACATTCCACCTCTGGATATGTGTTTGTATTGGCTGGAGTTGCTATCTCTTAGAAGTCTGCAAAACAGACGTTTATAACTCCTTCAACCATGGCTGCGGAGTTCATGGCTTGTTTTGAAATATCAGACCATGGCATATGGTTGCGGAATTTTGTCACTGACTTACGTGTGGTCGATGGTATTGAAAGACCATTGAGGATTTATTGTGACAACAAGTCCGCGGTTCTTTACTCCAACAACAATATGAGTTCTACAAAGTCAAAATTCATTGACATAAAGTTTCTGGTTGTTAAAGAAAGTGTTCAAAATGGACAAGTTTGCATAGAACATACAAGGACAAATTTTATGCTAGTTGATCCACTGA
>NW_017717116.1:0-7227 GCF_001865875.1 Lupinus angustifolius
TGTTGTTCCTTAGGGTACCTTAGTTCAGTGGGAGTCTATATGTTTTATGTTTTGCTTTGGATATTATATACAGTTTTTATGCATAATAAATTTGATGGTTATTGTTTCATTTTGAAATTGTGCATTGTAACAATTGTGTTTCAATTAAAGACTTTGGATTGATCTCACTAAATAATAAAGAAGGACCAGTTGGAAATAGACATGTTTGAGATCACATTGCATGAAATTTCCGTGTCACTCATCAATATTTGATTTATGTCATTGAGTATATTAATATGGTGATCATCGTGGTCGAGTCACACTTAAATGTGATGAAAGTCGCGGTGGTTCCATAGTTAATATATGAGATGGACCAGATTGTAAATGTAAATAGCATACGGATGTGCGCCTAAAGAACATGTGATATAATTGTTTCAGGAAGATATGAAACCCAAGTGAGAGATTGTTAGAAATTTATAATTTCTAATTAAGGTGGGCATCATATATTTGATACAATGATATCAACTATTTATTTCTAGGATTACATTATAAGTGATCTAATCACTGGCTCCCCTTAGATTTCTAATAGCTGATAAAGGATATGAGCTTAATGGGTGGATACCCATCAGGTTAACCCGTAGGGGATAATGGGAACCCTATAAGTTAACACATAAGGAAGGTTACACCAAATCACAAATAGTTTTCACCTCTCCCCATTAGAGAGAAAATGAAGGTCCCAAAATGAATTAAGGATTTGGTTGAGGAAGACTATCATACCAAAACTCTGTCAAAAGGTATATCAAAGGAGTAGATCAGAGAACATGGATACTTTATATCCTTGTTTTATATTATATGTGAGAATCATGATATTCAAAATCCTAGGATTGGTATTTCACCAATCATCAGGAAATATCTAATAGTGGTGTCATTGATCCATATAGCTAACCACGCCTACTGGATAAAGATTTAGTTGTTGTTTGAACCTTTGTCCAAGTACACCTTTTCAAGCTTCTAATCAGAATTTCAAATTATCATATCCACGAACCAAAGGTTGAACTTTTTAACTTATTTTGTTTTGAGAAAGTTATCCAAATTTGAAATGAATAAAAATTACAAACTTTTTAACTTCACTATGCCATATATCATAATTAGCAACGATCATTCAACAACGTTATTTTGAACGACGCTGTTATATATGAGACGAAGAACATCAATAAAGTAGATTAAAGCAAGTGTTGTCAATGTGGGTAACTATAACAGTGCATTCTTGAAACATCGTTGTTGAACATCAATGACATTAACGCTGGCTTGAATGAGTTCTGTTTAACATCGTATGTTATAGGAAACGCTGTTAATGTACATCTGTTCCACAATAAAATGTTAAATAAGTGTTGTTGAAGATGACATAGTAACAGCACTTCCTTAAATATTCAATGTTGCTTGTATACGACATTTTAAATATCAGAAATATTCAATGTTGCTTGTATATGACGTTTTAAATATCTTTAAATATTTGAAATATTAAAAGTGCTAAAGTTGTACTGTCGGGAACCCTATAGCATAATCATGTCAAGGAGGTCTTTAACATATTTTGATTTGACAAAATGATTCAAATTTCAAAAGGAAAGTGACTGTTATACAAGATTTGCATGAGATGAAGAATTAATCTACAATTTATTTAGTTCATTATCATCTACTAAATCATTTAGTTCGTTATCAGAATCTTGTCAATGAGGTCTTTAACATCTTTTGATTTGGCAAAAGGACCCAAATTTCAAAAGGAAAGTGGCTCTTATACAAGATTTGCATGAGATGAAGAATTAATCTACAAATCATTAAGTTCATTGTCATCTACCAAATCATTTAGTCCATTGTCATGTCATGCAATAATTAATGTATTTTGGCACTTTGAATAAAGAATGAATAATTATTTTGGATGTTAATTTCTATTTTTTTGTTATATATTTGAATGGTTATTAATGTTTAATATTTTTGCAGTTCCATATAAATAAACACAATAAACAAATTAATAAAACTTAATAAACACAATAAACAAATTAACAAAAATTAATGTTTAATATTTTTTCAGTTTTATATTAATAAACACAACAAATAAATTAACATTGTATTTTGGAAAACGCATAATTAGAAAACACAATAAACAAATTAACATTGTATTTTTGCAGTTCCATATAACATGTTAATTTAATAGCGCATAATTAGGAAAAAGCTGTTAATTTGGATGTTGAGTTCAGTTTAACAGCGTACAATTAAGATAACATGATTAATTAGATTATATTCAACAACACACAATTCAGATAGTACAGTCAATTAAATTCTATTCAAGAGCACATCATCCAGGAAGCGATGTTGATGTATTCATGAAAATGAGTAGTCAACAAATGGATTAATACTGGATATATAACAATGCTTTTTCAGGACATTGTCGTGGTAGATGTAATATCAAAAACACAATCCTTAAGAAGCTCTGTTGAAGATGTAAAAACAACATCGCCACCTTTAATATGTGTCGCTGAAGACGTCCTATAAACAACGCTTTTGTGGATAACAATGTTGATTTGTTACTACAGTTTAAATATCTAAGAGATGAATCAGTTCATTCTATGCTCTCAAACTTAATCGAAAAGAAACATCATATCTTAAAAACCCTCATACTCTAAAAACAATTCATCAATGGCTTCCCAAAGTGGTGATCGTGATTCTCACAGTGGTGACAAAGCTATACCGACTCCACAAGACAAGCAATTCCTTGCACAAAAATGAACTCCTCGTGGAATGACTTCCATGAAGAATGTCATTCAAGCAAGAATTAAGGATGTGAAGATTGAAGTTCAATGGAACTCAAAAGGCCAACCATTAAACTCAAAAAGGTGGCAACATATTAGTAAGCTATATTGGGGTCGTAGTTAGGCAGAATGTGCTTATTACATTCAGAAAATGGACTGATGTTAGGTTGAATATCGTGAAAGAGTGTATTTGAAATGAAATAACAGTAAGTTTATTTTTTACTGTGTGTTTTTATGTTTTAATGCAATGTATATGTGTTTTCATGTAATGTATATGTGTTTGCATGCAATGTATTATGTTTTCATGCAATGTATATGTATTTGTGTGTATTTATGTAATGGACGTGCTTTCATGCAATTTGTATATGTGTTTAGGCAGTAAGGTCATGGTTAGGCAGTATGTGTTTTTGTGTTTTCATGCAATGTACGTATATGTGTTTGCATGCAATATACATATATGCATGTGTTTGCATGCAATATACATATAGGTATATGTTTGCATGGAATATAATGTATAAGTGTTTTAATTTTAGTCAACTTTTGATGTTGGTGAGGAGGATAAGAAATATATCCTTAAAAATGCTGGCAAGGCTCTCTGGTAATGTCAACATAAACTCAATTCAGAACCGATGCCGGAAATATATCAGAGATGTTGATGGTAATGTCAACCTAAATCCTCCAAAGAAATATGCAAATATCGTTGAAGATTAGGATTAGAAGATTTTTGTCACCCTATGCACACAATACGAGTCTTTCATGGTAGAATCATATTCTTTGTATTGAGTTTATTCTTATATATATGATTTTGTATATACATATATATGATTGTTGATGTTAATGTTGTTTATTTTTACAGAAAGTAAATAATGAAAATCGCAAAAGGGTATCTAAGCCTTTGTATCCATACCGAAATTCTCGAGTGAGGTATAGAGGAATCGAAGAAAAAATTGTAAGTATTGTTAATTTGTAAGTACATTATTGGTTATGTTTTGTATGCATATATATCTAATTACATTATTATTGGTTATGTTTTTCCAGTTGGACAACAAAAGTGATACATCTTTGACTCCACATAGAGTAGAACTCGATGTTCTATGGATGGATACCTATAAGAACAATGACAATGTCATCGACAATTAGCAAGCTCAAGAAGCGACAAACCGTGTTGTAAGTGCTCATTTTTTAATTATACTTAATTTCCATACTTTATTTATCAAAATGTGATTAATTAACATTATGTTTTTTCTTGATTTGTTAGGCTGCCCTAAAAGAAAAGGAGGCATAATCAGATAGTCGTATTATATTTGATAAGGCACTAGGAGTGCCTCACCACCTTGGCCGTATCTAGGGTGCATGATTTGGAGTTAGCCAACAAACATTTGTACCCCATCCAAAACGTGCAACCAAAGCTCAAATGAGTCAGGTTTAAAATAAATTGGATGGCCTCATGCAACGGTTCAACGAATTTGAGCAACCAATGAAGGTTAAGAAAGCTGAGTGACAATGATTAGCTAGTGTTGCAGGCACTGTTCCTTCAACCATCAATGAGAGTTGCACACTTACTCATTACAACATTCCCATTCTAATTCCCATTCCTGATTTGATTTACTTAACTGATTTTAATCTATTTGCTCTTTAGTTTATAGTTGTAAACTAATTATAAGTTTTAACTAACATACATGAAATCAGTGCTTGCAAACTTTTCCTAGATATCCCATCTAGCCGAGTGGTGGGTGTTGGGAAAGTGCACAAGTCGACCGATGTTATGCTGCATAATGCACGTATCCTGCGCCATCACGTGAAGGTCTCGATTGATGTTGCAATCGATGATGATGTGATGCTGCCAATTCCTCTCGATGAGGATATCTTCACAGTTGGAGGGGCTATAGGCACTTTTGTATCTTGGTCAATAGACCTTGTATAAGTAGTACCTAAGGTATGATTTTCACCTTATGCTCACTCATATTATATATACATATTGATCTATAATTGATATGTTTTTTATTGAATATTTTAGGAAAATGTACACTCCACCCAGTAGCAACCCAAAGACTAAGCCATCTATACGGGATATGAGCTCGATGCCATATATGGGATATGTAAGCTCGAAGACATCTACAGGTGATGTGAGCTCGAAGCCATCTACTGGGGACATGAGCTCCAAGAAGACTACCAACTACTATACTTAGCTGTTTGAGCATGTCATAAGTTGGGAGATGATATAATAAGTATATCAATTCCCAAGGAAGTCTTCGGGATTGATGTTGAAGAATACGTTAGCTTGAACGAAGTCCAAGATGTATATAAATATGAATGGATAGGTGCAACTGTTGTATGTGTATATATGAGGTAAATTATGTTTTCTTAACTTCTCGCTTTTGCATGACGGTATGTTATAATTAACTAACATTTGTGTTACATATATTAGGTACTTGTATGAAAATTTTGTTTCGGTATATAAGCAAAAAATGATGTTCATATACCCACATGTTATCGCTTTGGTGTCGAGTGGTAGTGACAAAAATAAGTTTGAGGGATAGACAAGACAAATTGTAGATACTCTACTCATTTATAAAGAAACTGCTGATTTATTTCTTGCACCTTTCAATATCGAGTGAATATTTTTTAATTGTCTTTGATATTTTTGTCTTTAGTATGTTTGTTGTACTTAACATTTCCTAACCATGTACATATGTTTTGTTAGGAATTATTTGTTTTTGGTTGCCATTAATCGAGTCAATGAAGAAATATATTACTTTGACTCATTGACACATGGTGATTAGAACAAGTACACCGCTATGAGAGAAATGTTTTCTAAGTAAGTGAACTACTCATTTAAAATTTTTGTTACACTTTCACTTTCCTAGTTGTTTAGTAATTAAGTACATTTTCTATTGTTTAGGGCGGTGAGAGTTTATAGAGGCTGTAATCATTCTAGAAAATCGATACCACTACACAAAGTTAACTAGACTCATATAAAGGTATTGACATATATCATCTCAAACAATTATATGTGTAGTGTTTTCATATCTCAATTAAGGATATACTTATATGTTTACTTCATTTTAATTGTAGACTCATTGACAAACAAATGAGGTATATTGTGGCTATTACGTGCTGAAATTCATGAAGGAGATCATTAAACAATGGCCAACTGATGAAATCAAGTTTGTTGGCAAATCATATACATATGACCTATTCAACTAGATTAGAAAAAATTGGTCATAGTATGTACTTAGTTTTGTTTAGGGAAATCAATGTATATCATATGTATAGTAGATTTTTGCATTGATTGTAGCTTAGAAAACTCAATTAATATTCAATGTAATGTATATGTTTTGGTGCATGTAATATATGTTTTTGTATAAGTACATTGTAATTAATGTTCAATATATAAATTCCAAAGAAATTCAATTGTGTTCATATAGTTGTGATTTGGTATTTCTGTATGCATTCAAGTTGTTGCTCTATTCTGTTTTTGTATGCATTCAGGTTATTCTTTGTTGTGTGCTTAACTGTGTAGAATTAGAAATAATGGTCTTCTACAATGTTTTTTTACATATGCATTGTTGTTTATGTTGCATTGAACATCATATTCATAAAAAGCATTGTTGAACACTTACCTCTCATACTATTTTCTTTCACCTATACAACAACACATTTTTGAAGAAGCATTGTCGACAAGATCAACAATTAAGCACGTGCACAAGATAAACTATCAGGTTTTAATTAATTGTCATTATTTCCTTAATCAATTATCATATTTCTTAATCGATTAACGAGTTCTCATATCATATATTGTTTGAATTTTATTTGTTGTCATTATTAATTGTTCTATATATTTAATTAATTGTTATTAATTGAATGTCATAATGTCATTATTAATTTGAATTTCAATAAAAAAAACTATTAAAAAAATTTATATATCTTCCACAAAGTTTCCTCCAAGTTGCATTGTGGAACACTTTCCTTCATTATATTTGAATGGAGAGTTCTTCCACAATGCTATTTGTGAAAGTGCCAAGTGTCAAGGATAACACTAGCATGTCTTTGCCTATATTTTGATGAAGAGAAGGTTCTAACAAAGCTTGAAGATGACTCAACAATCAACAGGTCTTATGCTCATTTGGTCATATCTAGACTAGGGTGTAAATTGAGTCTATAATCTAAGTCGTCTGGGATGTATGCCATAGTAAGTGAGTATAGGTTAGGTGAACCTAGATGCTAGTCTCTTAAGCCATCTTAATTGTCATATCATATTCATGAGACATTTCATCTAGTTAATTGTATGTTCATGCATCTACCATACATGTAATATGTGCATATTAGGCATAATATAATTTGTAAAACATGTATATATATTGTGCATAACATATGAGAAGTTTACCTTTTGAAACATATGCATAAATGTTCCAGTTAATCGATTAATGTGGTAACTTAA
>NW_017717117.1:0-2980 GCF_001865875.1 Lupinus angustifolius
TAGATATTGTTAGAGAGAAATTATATGTATACTAATATTGATTAACTCATTTGAATCTTGATGGCTTAAGTGGTTAGTAAAATGATTAATCTTTGAGTCTTTATCTTGTCATATTTTAAGCATAATTGTGCTTAGTATACCTTGTTGTTTAATGTGTTTTTTGTGTAGTCAGGATATGTGTCTTGGTGTGAGATCACCACAGAGATTGAGGTTCTTCACCAGGCTAGGAGGTCTTGATTTGAGGATAAGAATCTTGGCTGGAGCTAGTTCGCGAGAAAGGTTTTCTCATAGGCGAAGGGTAGAGTCAAACCAAGGATTTAGAGATCCTAGATTTCAAGAAGGGAGCGTCCTATGTGCTTGAAATTGAATTGGTATTTGTATCCATATTTCAATATTGTGAAGAAAGAAAATCTCCTTGATCCAGAAGGGGAGGCCTGGATGTAGTTTGTAGTGGACCGCAAATGAACCAGGATAAAAATCCTTTTTGCACTATTCTTTCTCTCTTTATCTTCTTTACGTTTCTTGCCATTATAAATTGAATCTGTAATTGAAAAGTTGGATATTTGTTTACTGCCATATACTTAATAATTGTGCGTAAAAATATCTGTATTATATCTGTTCAACTTTGTTTTAATTACAATACAAATTGCATGTCTGATCATTCTGTTCTGTGCAATAGTTAATCGATTAAACCTTGCTATTAATCGATTAACTGGGCTGTTTTACAGCAGTTGGGTTTTGGTTCAAGAAGCAGTGATTGTTAACCGCTACACCTATTCAACCCTCCGTCTAGGTGTTCCTAGGCCACTGATACCTAAAAAGTGGTATCAGAGCTAGTACGACGTGCTAGCTCAACCGCATCCGCGTGATCCAAAGGGAATTAAAATGGGTTCCACCAACCCCTTTGGCGGTGATGGCGCATCCATTAACCGCCCTCCCGTACTCAGTGGCGAGGGTTACGCCTACTGGAAAGTCTGAATGAAAATATTCATTGAGGCTATTGATTCGGATATTTAGGAATCCGTAATCAGTGGCCCCTTCGCCCCACTTCACTTAGTGGATGGTGAACCGAAAGAAAAACCAAAAAGCTTATGGACCGATGAGGAGCGCAAGAAGGTCTAGTTCAACCTTTGCGCCAAAAACATCATTACCTCGGCCTTATCCTGCGATGAATTCTTTCAGGTATCTCAATGTCAAAGTGCCAAGGAAATGCAGGACACTTTACAAGTGACTCACGAAGGCACTAGCAAAGTCAAGCGCGCTCGGATAAATGCGCTAACTCATGTATACAAATTATTTTGTATGCTACCAAGTGAATCAATCCGCGATATGCAAAAACGATTCACTCACATTTTTAAACATCTTATCGCTTTAGATAAGGTGTTCACAAAAGGAGAGCTCACTAATAAAGTCTTACGCTGTCTTGACAGGAGATGGCAACCTAAAGTAACAGCAATCATGGAATCCAGTGATCTAGACTCTATGCCTTTGGCAACACTCTTTGAAAAGCTTCAAGAGCATGAGATGGAGCTTGGGTGTTTAACAATGCATGAGGAGTCCGATTGCAAAAAGAAGGGAATATCTCTCAAAGATTCAACATCACAACCCATTGAAGAGATAGATAATGATGATTCCGATTCATACATTGACGAGGAAACGCTAAACCTCCTAGTACGAAAATTTGGAAATTTCTTGAAGAAGAAAGGAGGACTTAGACGATTCCAAAAGAAAGAAGCGCGTTAATCAACAAAGAAAGGCAAGACAAAGGAGCGCTTCACTTGCCATGAATGTGGTAAGCCAGGATGCATGAAGTATTAGTGCCCCACTTACTTGAAAAGAGTTGATTCAGAGAAGAGCACTCCCCGGGACTTCAAGTCAAAGAAAGAATACATCGTCTGGGATGTACCGGAGGAAGAAACAACATGAAGCACCTCGGATGAAGAGGAGACCCGAAGTTGTGCTTAATGGCTATATCAGATGAGGCTTGTGGATTAGGTAGCAAGGATACTTCAGATGAGGTATACTCTGACACACCTTCTTCTTCTTCTGACTCTCCCTCATATGAAATATTATATAGTGCTTATGTTGAGATGCATAAAGAACTTAAAAAATTAGCAAAGTTAAGTAACGAGAGAAAAAGAATAATTTTGCTAAACCAACAAAAAAATAATTCCACTGTAGAAAGAATTAGATGAATTAAAATTGGAATGAGAAACATTGGATCTAATTTTTTCCTGCGCTTCATGCGATTGCTTGAATAATAATTTATGTCAAAATACTACTTGTGAGTCTTGCGAGGATTTGAAAAACGAAAATTTTAAACTGAATGAAAAACTCGCAAAACTCAGAAATAGTAAAAACCAATTAGACACTCTGCTTAGCAAAACAAGAAGCAGAGCAACATCAGGAAATGCCTATCGCGTGGAAAACTAAAAAGGATCATCCACTTGATAAGGTGCTAGGTGATATAACTACAGGAGTGGTAACCCGTAGCTCTTTACGAAACTTTTGTAATTTTGTTGCATTCGTGTCTCAATTAGAGCCTAAGACCATCGATGAAGCCATCGAGGATGTACATTGGGGTATAGCTATGCAAGAAGAGCTAAACCAGTTCGAGCAAAACAATGTGTGGGACTTGGTCCCCAAACCAAATGATCATCCCGTTATTGGCACCAGATGGGTCTTCCATAATAAGATAGATGAATCTAGCTAGCTTAATAATTAGAAATAAGGCTCACCTTGTGGCCAAAGGCTACAGCCAGGAGGAGGGCATCGATTACGTTGAGACCTACACTCCTGTAGCCAGACTTGAGGCCATTAGGATGCTCTTGTCATTTGCATCAATCATGAACTTTAAAATTTTTCAAATGTATGTTAAAAGTGCCTTTCTAAATGGATATATTAAAGAGGAGGTGTACATAGACCAACCACCAGGGTTTGAAAACTTTAAATACCCGAACCATGTATATAAACTCAAGAA
>NW_017717118.1:0-3979 GCF_001865875.1 Lupinus angustifolius
CTCTATTCATTCGTAGATCTGATAATCATGTTTTACTCGTACAAATATATGTTGATGATATTATCTTTGGATCTACTAATGACATCCTGTGTAAGGAGTTTTCTGAGTTGATGTAGGGGGAGTTTGAGATGCCGATGATGGGTGAGCTAACCTTCTTTCTTGGACTTCAAATCAAACAAATGGAAAATGGCATCTTCATCCATTTGTCAAAGTATTGCAAGGAATTGTTGAAGAAGTTCGACATGGAGCAGTGTAAGGACGCATCTACACCTATGGCATCTGCATGTTATCTGGACAGAGATGAAAAGGGAAAAGCGATTGAGGTAACTAAATATCACGGGATAATCGGCTCCTAATTGTATTTAACTGCTAGCCGCCCCAATATTATGTTTAGTGTTTGTATGTGTGCTAGGTTTCAAGCTTTGCCAAAAGAATCGCATCATATTGCTGTAAAACGTATCATGAGATATCTAAAAGGAACTATTCATATGAGATTATGGTATCCTAGGGATGTCTCCCTATCATTGGTAGGTTATTCTAATTCCGACTTTTTTGGGTGTAAGTTGGATCATAAAAGCACTAGTGGGACTTTTCACCTATTAGGCAGCTCCGTAGTTGCATGGCACATCAAAAAGCAAGCGTGCGTTGCTTTGTCCACTACTGAAGCAGAATACATTGTCGATGGCGTGTGTTGTGCTCAAACCCTTTGGATGAAGTGGCAACTTAAGGACTTTGGGCTCATATTAGAAAAGATCCCTATTAAATGTGATAACACGAGTGCCATTAACCTCTCCAAGAATCCCATATTGCATTCTAGAACTAAGCATATTGAAATAAGGCATCATTTCTGGCGTGATCATATTCAAAAAGGTGATTGTATATTAGAATTTGTTGAAACAACTAAACAATTGGCAGATATTTTCACCAAGTCCCTCTCACGAGATACTTTCTATGTTCTACGAAGAGAACTAGGAATCCTTGATGAAAAATATCTTGATTACTAATTTTTTTTTGCCTTGCATGATCCATTTGAATGCTTTGTAAATGATGATTGAATGCTTATGATTCCTTGTATAATCCATGATTCTGTGCTTAAAAGCTTTAAATATATGTGATAGCTTAACATCAAATTATCCAATTAAGTTTGAAATCCATGCATGCTTTTAAAAACATCCAAAACGCTGAAACTAATGCATTTAATCGACTAAGTAACTCAATTAATCGATTACCTGGGCCAAAAAATTTTAAAACTGCCATTTTAAGCTCAGGTTAACCGATTAAGGGATGCTGTTAATCGATTAATGGCATCGGTATATGAGAAACAGAAGCGTTTCTGGACATTTTTCAAAACCCCATTCATCCATTTTTCTCTCAAATCTCAGAGGAACAAGTCCAACATCATCCTAAGCTTAATCCTAGCCCTAAACCGAATCATCCCACCGCATTTTCCTCCATAAACCGTCTTCCTCATCTCCTAATTCCAAGCATTCATTTTACCCAAATTCAAAACCTTACCCTAGGTTTCCCTCAACCTTCCTCTAAACCTGCATCACGATTAAGTGTTTGATTACTATGGATAGAGGACGTGGAAAGAGAATCAAGACAACCGCACAACGTCCACCGCGTGCTCCAAAAATCGTGCCTCATCCACAACCAAGGCAGAACCGCGGGGACCCATACTACTCATTAATTCTACAAGAAACTCGGTTGCAGAAATTTCAGGGAAGAAAACCCACCTATATCCGGTTTGCGAATGTGACTTGGCTTGCGAAACATAATTTCGATTTTCCGCATGGCTTACAAGCTCAAGGGGTTGTCCCCTTCTTGGAATTGAAAGGTAATATTTACCCTGCTCTAGTTAGGAAGTATTACGCAAATTTTAGATATAAAGATGGGAAATATTGGTTGATGGTAGCTAGAAAGTTGTTCAAAATTAATGAAGAAATCTTTATGAATGTGGGTGGTTTAGCTTTTTCTGGTGCTAGTCTAAGCGATTGTGGTTGGTCAAACGACAACTCATTCGATGCTGTTGAAATGTATAAGTCATGTTTGCGTAGACCTCAACTCTATGACTAAGGCGAATTGACCAAAGCTGGGTCACTGTCCCTAGAAAACAGACTCCTACACTACTTGATGGCCTACATATTGATTCAGAGAAACACAAATCATGCATAACCTACCGTGAATGATTTGAGGTTTATGTTTGCTGTGAAGGAAAACATCATGATAAATTGGCCTGATGAGATTCTGAAGGTCGTGTATAGCGTCTCAGTCTGTCAATCAAGACTACTTCCGTATAGTATCTTCATATCCCGAGTTATTGACTATCTACACATTGATATTTCAGATACTATAGTGATGGACTGTTCAAACAAGGATCACTTGATTGGTGAGAGTTTAATTCACAAGATGGGCATCTACAAGTATGACAACACTTCGCAATATCAAGAGGACTTCAACAATGCTAACCTTGATCCTTCCGGTGAAGATGATCAAGACATGAACCAAGAGCCATTTGCTGCAACTCAGGGGGAGTATTCAGGACATGCATCATAGGAACCTACTTTTGGACAAGCTTATATGGATGTTATGGAACAACGTCTCAATAATATGATGGATCTTCACTTTCAGTCTCTTAAGGATTCATATCATACGGATTTAGAACATTTTCAGGAACGTCAGAATGCATAGATTGACAACCATTACCAATCCTTGCGGAATTATATTCAGTCTACTAATGAGTCTCAAAATAGAAGAATGGTTGTTGAGTTCAACAAGCTGAGTGTCTTCATCAAGGGTGGTTGTAGTTCGTCGACTCCTGACAACCATCCATCTCATTCTTAGATAGGAAACCTTAGATAGTCTCCCTAACTAATGGACCTTGTTGATCCTGTTTCCTCTTGAGATATCATGTTTTGTATTGCATTGCTGTTTTTATTTAGATTATAATAACTCAATATCTATTGTTGAACTACTATTTTAAATTTTGTGATAAAATGATTTCAAATTATCGCGTTTATACTTGCTTGTTAATTATGTTGCATATAACACTTTACATTGTTTGAAATGAATCTTGATCATGATTGGTATATGTGATAATATTGAATGATTGTACCTATTGCAAACTGCTCAAATAAATCAAATGCTTAATCATTTCATGCTTGATTTGCTTCTGCATAACCTTTCACATCATTCAAACTGTTCTGTGGCTATCTGCTGTCAATTTAATTGATTAACGGTTTCACTTAATCGATTAAATGATGTAAAACTGTGAATTTGTTCAAGCTTCTTTACAGTTGGTTAATTAGTTACGTATCCAAGTTTATTTGATTAATTACAGTCTGTCATAACCATAATAACTCTCCTAACTTTTGACTAGAATTGAATACGTTTATCTTTTTGATAATGTCAAAAGGGGGAGAAAGGTTGCTTGTTGTGTTACATACATTTTGCAGGTTGTATAAAGTCTTTTGCAGGTTGTTCTATCAAGCTTCCGTACATAATTTTGCTTACCTACAAGGAAGCAATGCGCTTTAACTTTGTTCTTATAAAAACAACCTTAGTCAACCATTCTGCAAAATCATAATCAAGCTTATCCATCAACAATTGAAGAATTTTGATGAAGTGTTTGTCATCATCAAAAAGGGGGAGATTGAAAGTGCAAAGTGTCAAGGATAGCACTAGCATGTCTTTGCCTATGTTTTGATGAAGACAAGGTTCTAGTAAAGCTTGAAGATGACTAAACAATCAACAGGCCTTATGCTCATTTGGTCATATCTAGACTAAGGTGTAAATTTAGTCTAGAATCTAAGTAGTCTGGGATGTGTGCCGTAGTAAGTGAGTATAGGTTAGGTGAACCTAGATGCTAGTCTCTTAAGCCATCTTAATTGTCATATCATATTCATGAGACATATCATCTAGTTAATTGTATGTTCATGCATCTATCATACATGTTATATGTGCATATTAGGCATAATAT
>NW_017717119.1:0-18960 GCF_001865875.1 Lupinus angustifolius
GAATTCTGTGTCATTCTATTGCCCCGTTAATTGATTAAAGAGAAGCCTTAATCGATTAACTAGTCTGTTATGTGTTATAACTGAAATCTGTTTTAACTGTTTAATTGTTTAACTGTTTTGCAATGAATGTAACCACCTATTCTCTATGCTATACATACAAGGCATTGTTCAGAAAACCATAACATTGCCTTCTATTGTATAGGGTTGTTTAGAGATAATTTTGCGTACGTATTTTACTGTGTTTTTGCTAGAGAGTTGCATGTGTGAGAAGAGAGATTATGCTGGTTTAATTGTTGTTATATGCTTACTGTTTCTGCATAATTTTGTATCCATTCTTATCTTGCTCACATGCTCATGCATTAGATATTGTTAGAGAGAAATTATGTGTATACTAATATTGATTAACTCATTTGAATCTTTGTGGCTGAAGTGGTTAGTAAAAGGGTTAATCTTTGAGTCTTTATCTTGTCATATTTTAAGCATTATTGTGATTAATACCTTGTTGTTTAACGTGTTTTTTGTGTAGTATGGATTTGTCTCTTCGTGTGAGATCACCATAGAGATTGAGGTTCTTCACCAAAGCTAGGAGGTCTTGATTTGAGGATAAGAATCTTGGTAGGGGCTAGTTCGCGAGAATGGTTTTCTCAGAGGGGAAGGGTAGAGCCAAACCAAGGATTTAGAGATCGTAGATTTCAAGAAGGGAGCGTCCTATGTGCTTGTAATTGAATTGGTATTTGTATCCATATTTCAATATTGTGAAGAAAGAAAATCTCCCTGATCCAGAAGTGGATGCCTAGATGTAGTTTGCAGTGGACTGCAAACGAATCAGGATAAAAATCTGTTTTGCACTATTCTTTCTCTCTTTATCTTCTTTATGTTTCTTGCCATTATAAATTGAATCTGTAATTGAAAAGTTGGATATTTGTTTACTGTCATATACTTAATAATTGTGTATAAAAATATATGTATTATATCTGTTCAATTTTGTTTTAATTACTGTGCAAATTGTCTGTCTGATCATTCTGTTCTGTGCAATAGTTAATTGATTAAACCCTGTTATTAATCGATTAAAGGGGTTGTTTTCCAGCAGTTGGGTTTTGGTTCAAGAAGCGGTGATTGTTAAGCGCTACACCTATTCGACCCCCCCCCCCTCTAGGTGTTCCTATGCCTCTGATACCTAACAATTTGTAGGTGGCATTGTTGATTAGGTATAATTGACAGTGCTATCTTCGTTATGCGTTGTTGATGATACTATCAGACCCTAAAAAAATTAAAATGTTCTAGCATTCTCATATATTCACTAATTCCAATACTCATTTACTCAGCAGAGAAACTCATTTACTCTCAAAATCGACGTCGATAATCAATCAACCTCATCATCATTCATTACCGAATTTTGAATATCATTCACTCATTCAACACAAAAATCATTCAACACCAATTTTGAAAATAATTCACTCATTTAATCTCAAAATCATCATTCATGCATTTAACACTGAATTGAAAGTGAGTTTTCCTTATAAATATTTGTCTTTTTAATTATATTATATCTAGCTTGTATTGAGTTATAAATATTTTCCTTATAAATGAGTGAAAGTGATTTCACTCATTTAGCTTCTATTGAGTTGGAGTTTCCGACCTCTTTCATTTTATTATATTATGAGTTAGGGTTCCCCTATTTTTAATTACATAATAATGTATTTGCTATGCTTGGTGAGCTTAACTCCAAGTTTTAGGGATTTATGCTCATTATATTTTTTTGATAATAGACAATGGATGGAAAATGGATGAGTGTCAATCGATTGACGAAGGAGTGTGAGGAATGAGTGAAAACATTTGTTAGCTTTGCAATTGAGAATGTTGTAGACCCTAATAGAATTGTATGTCCTTACTTAAGATGTTGTTACTCAAATCGCATTACTCCAAATGAGTTAAAAGTTCATTTAGTGTGTCATAGTATTGATTAAAGTTACACTTATTGGACAAGACATGGTGAGAAGAGAGACATTATGGATTATAGTGATGAGATGCATATGAAAGACAACTACACAAATGTATATGAAGACGATTGTTTCAAGGAAATGGTAAACGTTGTGGAAAAGGATCTTCATGATTATCCTGAGATGTTTCAGTAGTTGGTAAGTGATGTTGAGAAACCATTATATGATGGTTGTACTAAATTCACAAGATTGACATGGTGTCAAGGTTGTATAAGTTGAAATCTATTAATGGATGGACTAATAAGAGTTTCATTGACTTGCTTGCACTTCTAAAGGATATGTTGCCGGAAGGTAATGTGTTCCCTTCTCGAACCTATGATGCAAAACAAATGTTACGCTCCATTGGCATGGGCTACGCTAGGATACATGCTTGTGAAAATGATTGCATCTTATTTTTTAATGATTACGCATCATTAAAGTTTTGTCCTAAATATAATGCATCACGATATAAGAAGGAAAACTCAATTCCCAAAAAGATTGTATAGTATTTTTTCATCAAAGCAAGATTCAAGCACATGTTTAGCAATGTCAAAGATGAAAACAAGTTGACATGGTATGATGAAGAAAGGATAAAAGATGGCAAGCTTCGACATCATGCAGATTCTCCTCAACGGAGAAAATTTGATCATGACTATTCTAGTTTTGGTCAAGAATCAAGAAATCTACGCCTTGTATTACCAAAAAATGGAATTAACCCACATATAGGGATGGCAACGGGCACGGGTGGTCACAGGTAGTAGCTACCCGCTACCTATTTCAAAATAGGAGAAAATTACCCATACCCACCCGTACCCATACAGGTATCCGTGTGCGGGTATTATTGGGTACCCGCGAGCACAACGGGTACCCCTAGGTTTCCTATATTATAAATAAATTTTTAATTTTTTACTTCTGTTATATTTCAAATGATATGAAACTTAATTATTTTTGTACCTTTTGATTGAATATTTGGCAAAAATGCTAAATTTATTAGTGTTTTCTATTTGTGTGATTTTTTGTTTTCATTTCCTTAATAAAAAATATATATTTTCTTTGTAAAACATGTGTGTTTCTACACATGTAACAATATTTGTAGGGTGTTTCACCACCAAACTCAATAAAATATGTCAACAAAGTAAAAGGAAAAAATATACATAGTGTAATAAATGTTAGAATAATGTACTTTTTATTTTAATTAAATATAATATATTAATCATATATATAACGGGTACACGCAGGCACGGGTACCATAATACCCGTACCCGCCCGTATGTACTACGTGTATTTTTAAAAACCCGTTTATAATACCCGCGGGTACCCGTTTGTGACCCGTACCCGTGCCCTTACGGGTTTTACCTGCGGGTACCCACGGGTACGGTTTTTTTTGCCATCCCTACCGACATAGTGTTAAAAGTTACTCCCACAATACATGACAAGTTATGTTGGTGACATACAATCTACCTCATTCTTTATGCATGAAGCACAAATTTGTGATGTTATCTATGTTAATTTATGGACCTAAACAACTAGGAAATGACATAGACATATATTTGGCTCCATTAATTGAAGACTTGAAGCAAATGTGGGAGATAGACATTAATGTATATGATGTGTATAGGGAAGAAAGATTCAACTTGAAGGCTTCAATGTTCGACATAATTAGTGATTTCCATGCCTATGGTAATCTTCCAGATATAGTACAAACGAACATTTTGCATGTCCTATATATGAAGACAATATTCATTCAATGAGGCTAGAACACTATAAGAAGAATGTCTTCCTTGGCCATCATAGATTTTTGAATTCAAATCATCACTATCGAGATGGAGAAAAACGTTTGATGGGAACAATGGAAAAGGTCGTGCTCCTTTTCCGTTGACGGGTGACCAATTATTTCAAAATCTAAAGGGTTTGAATAATAACTTTGGTAAACCTTTTGAAACATAAATTGTCACAAATGGGTGGAAGAAAATGTCAATCTTCTTTGAATTACCATATTGAAGTTCATTATATGTAATATATTTCCTCGATGTTAAGCATATTCAAAAAATGTGTTTCATGATAAGGTTTACTATCAGTCGCAAATGTTTTTCTAACCTAATATCATTAGGTTTTTTTTACCCGAGAGCCCATCTCTGGTCGGCCTAAACTCGATTGGGCATCCGACTTTCCAACTTTAGGTTTTGGGGTCTTCATGAGTTTTTTCCTAACAAAAGTTTAATTTAGGAGAGGACATACCCCATACAAATCCACCAACCTTAGAAAGATATTTACAGTGAAATCTATCAAAAGAGGAAACTTGAGAAAAACCTTTTCGGTGGCAAAGATTGGTTGGTCTTCTAGACCTTTGAAAAATATGAGTTTTTATCAATTTTAGTTAATCAAATTCATTATATGAAAGAGAAGGATAACATAGAAAGTTGCAAGTGTCTCCATGGATACATTATTCAAATGTCTTAAGTTGTATAACAAATAGATTCAATTATGTGGTTTTATCTCACGCTCACGCCACACTCAAACCAATAAGAATTTTTCAACCACAAGACCAAGAGTTAAAAAAGAACAGGAAAATCAGGTCTTTGACTATTAATCAACAAGTCATTGGCCTAATTGTGTAAGGCTCTGCTAGATATCTAGAAATAGCAAAAGGTCAAACATTCAACTATTGGATATGACACTTATTGGGAGGAGTAGTCATACACCCTAAAAAGTATTAGTTTCTTACTCATAGGGTTATGAGATAATCTTCCTAATACAAAAATAATAATGAGGGAGTAGGCCTAAAATGCTTTGGGCTTCAAAATGCCAAAAATATCAGTCACATCCTATTAATTATACATAATAACGAATTTGCTTACTCAAATCAAATTAAAATGTTATAAATTCAGGGTGAGTATGGTTAGATCCTACTCATCAGGTTTGACTCAGTTATAATTGGATTCACATATGGTCGAATTTCAACGAGTCTATGGACAAGTTCAGGTTGAAAAATTAGACACAAACGTTATTTAGGATCTAGGGACGAGCATGACCCGACCCATTATCACCCATAACTTCTTTTGCAGGTTCTTCTTCAATCATGTATAGACTAATGATATCACTTTCTCTCAAAGAGATAGTGCATTTTGTTTCCACGACCTATCCACTCATATAATTTCACATTATTTATACTTTTTTTCTTCAATTTTTTCTAGTTATTTAGGATGTGCAAGTGATTTATTTTTGCAACGTATTTCATATGTCATCTTTTCTCTAATTAGGTCTAGGTTAGGTTCAAAAGTTATTCCATCGATATTTAGAATTAAGTTAGCCTTTAGGTCTATGAACGAGTTCGAGTTCAAGAAATAACACGATCAACATTTAGAGTCAGGCAATGAACAAGCCTTAATAGCGTAACTCGGCTCATGCTCATCCCTATTACACATGTCTTATCTTGTATTTTTTATTTATATAAAAAAATATAAAACATTTAGGAGAAATAGTTAAAATAAGGCATTACTTCTTAAGAGCATCTCCAACCGCAAAAATTATGTCTGTAATCTTTTAAAGGACATCCACAAATTGCAATGCCACTAGGAGAAAGAACTTCTCGTCCGTAAATAAGGCATGGTTATGCAATTAGTGAAGTGTTCTTAAAAAAGTTTGCATGCGAAAAGTTGAAGAAGGAAGTGTGATATTTATAAAAGTGAGATACATTGTACAGATTTTAAGGACAAATGTTAAGTTGTATCATTGGAATAAAAAAAGTGTTGCTTAATTTATTAGAAAGTATGAACAATTATAAAATAAACTATGGGACCTGACAATTAAAAGAGTTGTAAGGATGTGGATACTCTAATTATTGTTCAGACGAACCACAACCAAGCAAGACGAATCGTCACCCCAATCGTACGAGTTGCCACCCACCTGAGTCATCCGAGGTGCCGCCCACCCCAATCGTCCAAGTCGCCACCCACCTCTGCCGAACGCCATAATTTCCAAATCCAGGTCCCTTTTAGGAATTTTGGTTGAGGTGGGTGCAATCGTTTCCAACTACAACTCTCTTTCCAAAAGTCACAACTCTATTTCCAGATTTTTATTATACTTCATCGTTGGATTTTATATGTTTTTTTATAGAACCTATTATACATACATTGTTTTGTCAAATATTGTTTCTCGAGTTTGCATAATATGAATTACCTTTTAACTATGTAGGAAGTGTCTACTAGTAAAGAAAAGATTTCCCAATATTATCGAATATAGATAATGGAAGAGGTGAACGAACAACAAAAATCCCAATTTCAATCAAATTTTGAAAAGAACTTGAATTCGTTGGAAGTTGCATGTGTCGAACTATTTTGAAATGGTTGAGATTTAGATCAACTTTGCAAACATTGTTTATGAAATCAATAGATAATTATATTTTATCTAGGTGGACTCTTATGGTTCGTTTGGTTGGGTGAAGAAAATAAGAAGAAAGAAATATGTGAGAAAGAGAGTGAAAAGAGAGAAATAGATGAGAAAGATATGAAAAATAGAATGGATTTTAGTGTTGTTTGGTTGTATAAAAAAAGAAGAGAAAAAATTGATTTTTCTCCCCCACTCTTCACTTGATAAAGATTTGTTATCCCGAATTATGTTTCAAATCATGCCGAACATCAATAAAAATATTTCATGTCAATTAAAAAAAATAAATGTTCATTATTTTTTATTTTTTGTTTCAATATTATTGGTGCATGATATGGTTTGAAACACAGTTTGAGACAATAGATTGGAGTCTCTCTTCTCCTCTCATTTTCTCTTCACTTGGGAGGAGAAAGAGTTTTTGTGGGGCCCTCTTCTTTTTTTGTCTCCTCCCTCAAACTTTCTCCTAAACCAAATGAGAGAAAGAAGATATTTCTTCTCACCCTCTTTCTCTTCTATTTCTACCCTTCCAAATGAAGGCTTAGGCTTTGTTTGGTAGAGATGATTTTAAAAAGAAAGAGAGGGAAGTGAGAAAGAGAGGAGAGTTGGACACTTTCTCTCTTGGGTGGAGGAGGTGAATAAAGAGGAGAGAGGAAAAAATGTATTTATCACACACAAATGTTTCTATTCTCCCTTGTGGGGAGAAAATGAACATTGAATGTATTTCATTCTATATTGACAAGTTTACCCTCATTCTTTTTTATTTTGACATGGTTGTTCTCTTTCATTTTTGTTTAAACATGTTTGTTCTCTTACACTGTCATCTAATTATTATTATTATATTTATTTATTATCCTAAACACATTTTCATACACAAAGTTGTGAGTCATCTTTGTCACCAGTGTTATAAATATTTTAATTGTAGTTCAATATTATTTTTAGACATTTTAATTAAATCTATATATTTAATCACCTGTTTAAAATTATATATTTAGTATAAACATTATATTTCTTAAATTTTTAACTAATATTTATTTTTAATTTACAATGAAAAATATTATTAATGTGAATAAGGGTATAATTGTCTATTCCATAGGTGGAGAGATAAAGTCATTCTCTCTCTATCTTCTTTTTCTTTTCCTTTTTCTCTTCTACCAAACAAGACACAATTTCACTCTTTTTCTCACCTATTTCTTTCTCCTCATCGTCTTTCTCACCTTTTTCTTTCTTCTTAATTTCTTTTCAACAACCAAACGAATGCTAAATTTTTAACACTTATGTCTTGGGATTCTCCAATAGACAAAATTTTAATTAAGTTGGGTGGACAAGGATCCTCTGTCTCAATAAGATCATGTCCTCATGTACCAAGTCAATCAAACTCCATATAATAATGTACAAATATTAATTTTTGTTATTACAATTGTTTTTGATTAAATAAGATTTTCTACTACGATGAGAGTGAAGGACACTGCGACACTTAAGAGATAGTTATTTTTCTTCTCCATTGTTTGTTTTTCCTCTTTGAAGTTGCTTATGCTATTGTCTCTGATTGTCAATGCCCAATAGCCTTCAACCTGTCTTCTTCATCTTTTTTCCATTATTTTCAAGCAACCATCCAATCAATAATAGACCCTAGTCCTTTTCCTTGATAGGTAACTGCACAGATTTTAAACTTTTACTTTCACAAAATACAAAATTTAAAACACAAGTTTCAAAATAATTTGTGTCTTTTATTTATAATTGATGTGACAAACCGATCATCTTGGTTTACTAGGTGCCTAGGTAGTTAATCATTCTTTTATGTAGTAAAATTTAATTTAAACTAAATTATCATTAATTTATAATAGTTAATGCAGTACACCAGTACCTTGTAGTGGACCTACATTCTAGAATAACAGTGGAGGTGAGAAGGTGTCAGATATTCTCTGCCTATGTGCTCCCTTTGATTGAATATCCGCTTACATAAAAGTGTTGCATATTTTATTTAACTAATTTTCTGTTTAGCTAGTTTTTATTAGTTTTTTTTGTAAAATTTTGCATAATAGATTTTTGCACTATAACTATAACTATGTATGTTGACACTTGACAGTTTAAATTGTTCTGAAATTTTCAATGTCTTCTATAATTTTCATTTACGTGATTGTGATGTTTTTAGTTTGAAGAATGCAATTTACAGTTTGTAGTTATATACTGATGTATGTGAGAAGTAGGTTTTAGTTGAGTTTATATACAGATTATGATAATTTTGATTGTGCATGCTTAAGGAATTGAGAAAAAAAATCTACATTTGTCATTTTGTCATTTTCCAACCCGAACCCGTCCCTATCTTGACCCATCTTATTTTGAACTCATCTCTGATATGTCTCATCCCAACTTGTCTCACGTTCATTCCTACTAGTAACTTTATGCTTGTACCTTTCCAATATCCAAATAAAAGAAAATTGTTAGCTGTATTTGAATTTAAGGATATTATTTAGGCTAGCTTGGCTATATTTATTTGTTTTGTATTTGAATCCTTGAAGTTGAGTGGTACAATTTAGAGACTATACTGTAAAATTCTAACATTAATAAATAATAATAATAATAATAATAATAATAATAATAATAATAATAATAATAATAATAATAATAATAATAATAATAATAATAATAATAATAATAATAATAATAATAATAATAATAATAATAATAATAATAATAATAATAATAATAATAATAATAATAATAATAATAATAATAATAATAATAATAATAATAATAATAATAATAATAATAATAATAATAATAATACACTGTCTTGTTTTTTCCATTTTGTATTCTCTAAAATCCATCTCTCACTTCAAAAATTGAATTTCACAATTCACTTGTCACGCATACTTTTTTACATAAAATTTCTTCAGCGTCTAGTTGATGTGTAAAGAAAACAAGGAAGTGAATTCAGCTATGGTGAGGATATGAGATCACGTGGTAACATTTATTTATGTGTATTAAGTGGTGGAATGGTGGAGAATGGAGACTTATTACAACACATCAGGGAATGGAATCTATCTATGTATTTGTCCTTGCTTGAGGATTTAGCAGAGACATTCTAATACAGTTGAAGTTCAGATGTATTGGCTTTTATTTATCGAGAACTTTGTCGTACAACAATAATCAATGATCAAAAAGAGATTAAAAGATGTTTATTACTCCTTCAAGCATAGACATATGATCGTATTCAATGCTTTGATCAAGACTGCACAATCCAACTATACCTTATTTTCCATTGGTCAGAAGGTATATATTTATTTTAGTAATATATGTAAATGTATAATTAATAATATTTACTCAAATATATTTACTAAATATGATTAATAATAGGTGGTCATAACATTTGACCACGACCAACATTCTTGAATATGCTGTTAATATCATGCGTGTAATGTTCAACTATCTGCGCGTTGATCATGTATACTTTTGGTATTTATGCCCAAGGGGGATTGTATAATACTTTTGAAATAAATATGTAATAAATTGATAGCAAATACTTCTAAAGTGTTATGCATCAATTTTACTACATTAAAAAATTATAACAACCTACGTACTTACAAAAAGCTTTATGTCTAATATAACTTAGGAACTAACAAATTGTAACTTAGAATTATGAGTTTTTACACCGATGATAAATTGAGTTTGTCCCCTTCAAACGCTTCACAAACGAAATATATCATGTCTCATTATTGTCATATAAAATATTTAAGCATCCATTTAATACATTATCTATAAAATGGTTGGTTATAGAATATATCCCAAAAGAAAGTCAAGTAAGACTAGAATTTTAACTCCTCCAACTACAACTACTGATTGGTTCAACTCATATATTTACAACTACTGACTTGATGAAAGTTTGTCTCTGAGGATACTTGGCTTCAAATCAGGAAAAAAATATCATATATGATATTAGATTACTTTTTTATATCTAATATCACATTTATATGACATGTATATTACTTTTTTATATTTAATATCACATTTAATATATATTTTCAGCATATATTATATGTATATTAAAAAATTTATCAGTTTATATGGCTCCCATATATGCTCATGCCTTTCCTACAAGATGTCCCTAAGATATGTTGATCACGTGTGTCATTAGTTTGTTTTGCAATTGTGGAATGACATACAATTTCGCTTTGATCATTCAATTCCACAAGATCCAGTGAATTGTGAAAATCTTCATAAAATAGACTTACGTGACAAAAGTGATTGAGACTGACCACATAAGCATCGTCGTTGGATTCAAATATGGAATAATAGAGAACGCTATGTCGTCGATGGTTTTCCCATTAACGATGTCCCTTTGAACCACTACTCTAAGTATATGTAGTGATACTTAAAAAAAGACTAGAAGATACATCTCTCGAGATGAAGTACATTATGATGGAATGATAATATTTTTTTTTACTAATTAAATTTAATATTTTATTATATTATCTATTCCTAATTTTCTCTAATTTAATCCATTTTGACATGTGTGGAGAAGACTGGTAGAAGCCCCGTAAGGAGAGTAGATAAAATGGAAGCTAGTCCAATATCTAGAGGAAGAGTGAGACAAAAAAAAACTACTAGGAATTAATGGAAGCTAGTTCAATCCATATAGCTGACCCCACCTAGTGGGACAAAAAGTTTGGTTGTTGTATTGCCTTGCTTTCAAATTTTAAACATGACAGTTGAACAAAACCTGATAATTAATATAGTATGTCACATACAGATATTGATAATAGTGGGATAATTGACTATGGTGATTTTATTGCTGCCACACTTCACTTAAGCTTGGGAGAGAGGAAAATCCAGCATTCTCCTATTTTGACAAAGATGGTAGTGGTTACATAACCATTGATAAGATTCATCCAGTGTTTTAAATTGAGATTGTGGTTACAGTTGTAGTTATTACGATTGTGGTCGTTGTGATGCGGATTATGCCCATTGTGTGAATAATTTTATGATTAATAAAATATTTTTCAAATCGATCGGTTCGATACGGTTGCTTTGCGGCCTAATACGATCTACAATATCGCGACCGCATCATGTGATGTGATCCTCAATTTAAATAAGTGAGATTCAACAAATGTCCATGATGAAATGGACAAAGAAATTTATCAAGACAATGTAAGTATAATTTTCTTTTTGGTTTCCCATAGGTATCCTCGCACTGGAGGCAATCATGTCCGAGCCGGGAACATCCACAGGTACGTGGGGCTAACTCTCCCAACGAATATTTTTTCCATCCATAAGACTCGAACCTGAGACATTGCTTAAGGGAAATCAAGCATGTACCACTTGAACCAGTGTCTGTTGATAATGTAAGTATAATTTGCCTTGCTAGTATGAGTTTTCTTGTGCTAAGCTATGAATGAACTTCAAAATAGTTGTTTTGTCCATATCCAATATGTACCAAATTATATAGAAAAATACATGATAATTAAATAAATGTTAGTATATCGTATCGATCACTTCAACCAAAAAAATTGGTGAATAGATCTCGATGACTATATGGTATGACAATTATATTAGACATACAATTAAATAAGTCAATACCAAAAAAATAGGATGAACCATATTGTATTGTATTGTACACTATGTTAGATATCGTAATTAACAATAATCATTTAATAGCGCTTTCTTGAATGACGCTGTTAAAAATGAGGAGAAAGAACATCAACAAAACACATCAAAGTAAGCGATATCAATTTGGGTAGGTGGATACAACTTTAACAACAAAGTCTTGAAAAAACATTGTTGAACATCAGTGATGTTAGCGATGGCTAGAATGAGTTATGTTTAACCTCGTAATTTATAGGAAGCGCTATTAATGTACATCTATTCCACAATGTATGATTAAAGAAGCGATGTACAAGTTGACATAGTAATAGCACTTTCTTAAATGTGTGTTGTTGCTTGTATACGATGTTTTACATATCAGAAAAGTTAATGGTAGAGTGCTTTATGCATCTCTTCGTTTCTATGCAAATTCTTTGTTTTCATAGAAAAATTAATTGGTTGCACATCTGTCAAGGACGACGATAACGATTCTCTTTCCATTTGAATCTATATATGTTGTGATTCACTCTTTGTTTTTTAATATATGTTGTTTTGTTTTAGTAAGTATGTTCTATAGATTATTTTTTTGCTCCTTTATATAATTTGTTTTGTACTTGTATTTGTCTAATTAGTCATTGTCTTTTTTCATAATTAGTCATGGCATCTAAAGAGAAGAAGCTAGAAGGAAGAAAAAACAACGAAACCGAAAAGAGAGCAATACAAGGCGCAAAGAAAAAGAGAAGTTTTATTAAAAAGAATAGAAAATAAGATATTCCTAAAAAAGAATGTGTATGTAAATTTTCCAATAATCTTCAATCTTTATGTTTAATTTCTTACCGCAAAGATTTGAATATAAGTTTGCAATAGGAAATTCTAATATTTTATTTTTGTTTTTTCAGTAATTCTTAACGACTACATGGGATAATGACCCGGACTATGTGGCATATCTTAATTCTATTAGGCACATAGGGGATGATGTCTTCGATGATTAGGGGCACTTTAAATAAATTATTCTATTAATTTCTTTTTTTCTTCTTTTTTTTTAATATATCATGAACATTGTACTTTGCCACAATTTTGGCAATAATTAATGTATTTTGGCAACATTGAATTTCAGCACTTTGAATGAAATTTTACCTTTTTATTTGTTCAACTAATGATCATGGCACTTTAATTTGAAGAATGAACAATTATTTTGGATGCTAATTTTTATTTTGTTATTATTTATTGGATGGTTGTATTTTGTAAGTTTCATATTAATAAACACAATAAAAAAATTAACAATACTTAATGTTTAATATTTTTGGAATATTTTGGCAATATTGTATTTTGCAGCAACATTCAATAACCAAATGTAACATTGTATTTTGGCAATTATTGTTAATATAATATGTGTTGTTGTTGACAGTGCACTTTTAAGAAATCATTAACAGCGCAACTTCAACAAATCGATGTTAATTTAAATTCATTAACATCGCAAATTTAAGAAAACATTGTTAATTTGGATGTTTAACATTGCACAATTAAGATAATGCTGTTAATTAGAATCTATTCAATAACGTATAATCGAGGAAGCGTTGTTGATGTGTTATGAATATGAGATATCAAAAGTTGGATTCACTATAGTGAAAAGCTGGATTTATCCTAGATATTTAACAGCGTTTTCTCACGCAATTGTTGTCGAAGAAGTCATATGAGTAGCGAATCCCTTAATATGTATTTTAGAAGATATTATATCAACAACGATTGCTTGAGAAAACGCTGTTAAATTGTTACTACATTTTAAATATCTAAAAGTTGATTCATTTCCTTCTACGTCTCAAACTTAATCGAACATAAAACCTCATACTCTAAGAAAACCTCAAAATTTTTTATCAATGGCTTACCAAAGTGGTAATCATGGTTCTCACATTGGTGACGAAGCTACATCGACTCCACAAGACAAGCAAATCGTTATTCATAAATGAACTCCCTATGGAATGACTTCCATGAAAATGTCATTCGTGCAAAAAGTAAGGAAGTGAAGATAAAAGTTGAATCGAACTCAAATGGCCAACCATTAAACTCGAATGGTGGAAACGCATTGGTTAGCTACATTAGGGTTGTGGTTAGGCAAAATGTGCCGATAACATTCACCAAATAGACTGATGTTAGGTTGAATGTCGTGAAATAGCATATCTGAAATGAAATAAGAGTAAGTTTCTATGTGTGTGTTTTTATGTTTAGGCAGTAAGGTCGTAGTTAGATAGTGCCTTTGTTTTTGTGTTTTCATACAATATACGTATATGTATTTGCATGCAATATAATATGTATGTGTTTTTATGCAATGTATATGTATTTTTTTGTGTATTCATGCAATGTATAATTTATATGTATTTATGTGTTTTAATTTCAGTCAACTTTCGATGTTGTTAGGAGCATAAAAATTATATCTTTAAATCTGTCGACAAGGCTCTCCGACAATTCAGAACTGATGCCGGAAAATGTAATAGAGATTCTGATGACAATGTCAACCTCAAACCTCCAAAGAAATAGGCAAATGTTATTAAAGATGAGGATTGAAATTCTGTTGTCACTACACGCACACAAGACGAGTTTTTCTTGGTAAAATCATCTTCTTTGTATTGACTTTATTCTTATATATGCTTTTGTATATATACACACACACACACACACATATATATATATGATTGTTGATGTTAATGTTGTTTGTTTTTGCAAAAAAGTAAGTGATGAAAACCGCAAGAGGGCATCTAAGCCTTTGTATCTATATCGAGCTTCTCGAGCGGAGTATGGAGGAATCAAAGAAAAAATTGTAAGTATTGTTAATTTGTAAGTACATTATTGGTTATGTTTTGTTTCCATATATCTAGTTACATCATTATTGGTTATAATTTGGCAGCTAGAAAACAAAAGTGATACACATTCGACTCCACATGGAGTAGAACTCGATGTTCTATGGGTGGATGCCCGTAAGAACAAGGATGGTGTCGTCAATAATGAACAAGTTCAAGAAGCGGCAAACTATGTTGTAAGTGCTCATTTTTTAATTATACTTGATTTCCATACTTTATTTATCAATGTGATTAATTAACATTATGTTTTTTCTTGATTTGTCAGGTTGTCCTAAAAGAAAAGGATGCACATCCGGATAGTCGCATTATACTTGATAATGCACTAGGATTGCCTAAGTACCCCGTCTATATCCGGGATGCAGGATTTGGAGTTAGCCAGCGAACATTTGTACCCCATCCAAAGCATGCAACCAAAGCCCAGATGAATCATGTTCAAAATCAATTGGAGAGCATCATGCAACGGTTCAACGACTTTGAGCAATCAATGAAGGTGAATGATGCTGAATGGTAACGACTAGCTATTGCACACATGCTTCTTACAACATTCCGATTCTAATTCTCATTCATGAGGTAATTTAGTTAACTAATTTTAATTTATTTGCCATTTAGTTTATAGTCATAAACTAGTTATATGTTTTAACTAACATATAGTGAATCAGTGCTTGCAAACTTTTCCTGGATATCTCATGTAACCGAGTGGTGGGTGTTGGGAAAGTGCACAACTCGGCTGATGCTATGCTACATAATGCACGTATCCCACACTATTATGTGAATATCTTCATAGTTGGAGGGGCTATAGGCACTTTTGTGGCTGGGTCAGTAGACCTTGTACAAATAGTTCCTTCTAAGGTATGATTTTCACCTTATGTTCACTCATATTTTATATATATATATATATATATATATATATATATATTTTGATCTATAATTCATATGTTTTATATTGAATATTTTGGGAAAATATACACTCCACCCCTAGTAGTGAAAAGGAGGTAGATGGGTCAATGACATCCTCTCACATAGTAGAAAATATACCGAAAAAGGCGAAGGTGGTGAAGTCTAAGGTTAGCAACCCAAAGACTAAGCTATCTATGGGGAATTTGAGCTCGAAGCCATCTATGGGAGATGTGAGCTTCGAGAAGACTACCAACTACTGTACTAAGCTATTTGAGCATGTATAGAAGTCTTCGGGAATAATGTTGATGAACTCATCAGTATCAATAAAGTTCAAGATGTATATAAACATGAATGAATAGGTGAAATTGATGTATGTGTATATATGAGGTAAATTATGTATATAGGTAAAATTGCATGGAGGCACTATGCTATAGTTGTCATTCAACAACGCTTATTTTAGATGCATAACAGTGCTTTCGGGCACTTTCTGTTTGACCGCAGTAGTATATGGTCATCATTAACAGCACTTCAGAAACGCTATTGTATTGATTACATACCATAGCGCAACACACAAAAAACGTTGTCATATAGTGCATGAATACAACAGGGCATCGTCCACAAAGTATTGTCATATAGGTCTTACATAAATAACGCATTTTATAGGTCTTAATAACAATGCTTATTGTTGCGCTGTTGAAGTTCATATATTTAACAACGCAATAACATAAAGGCATTGTTATATTATTCATAAATTTTCTCAAACAACACCTTAATACAACAACACATCACACACATAGCGTTGTTGTATTAATAATGTTCAACAATGTTTTCTATAAAAAACGTTGTTATAGTTATCATTTACAACAGCACATGACACGGATTCCCCAAGTTATCACTGTTGATTTGTATAAATTAATATCTGCATATACATTTATTAGCAGAACAAACATTCTCACCAGCATAAACATTTATACATTCTGAATAACACAGACACATTAATACATGCCAAAAGTTTATGTTATTAACATCAATACAATACAAAATACAAACAATGAATATCACAACAATTATGTTTTGACAGAGTACATAATTAGAAATAAAAATTACACAAATTACAAAGAAACAATATTATATAAATTACAAACAATCAAAATTAAGCTATAATTATACAAAGACTATTTGCATATACTTTTTCCTTTTCCGTGATTGTTTTTGTCTTGTAGGGTCATCCTTTTATGGAGGAGCATATTGCTTTACCCAAAGCCCTTCATCATGATCATCTTTTGTATATAAATCATCATCCGTAGTTGGTCCGCTCTCACGTGACTGATATGTCCCAAAAAAGGATCATCTTCATCAATATCTTCATATTCTTGGTCATCAATATTATTGATGATTATTTTGTTAGTTAAAAGAACAATGGACCATTTCATATCAGATGAGTCACTAACATGGAATGCATGTTGACCTTGTGATGCTAGAACAAATGTATCATCTTTATATCCTGGCCTATTAAGATCCACCTACATGAACCCTAACTCATCAACTCGGAAGCCATTATTGTTATCAACCCACATACAATAAAAAACCAACATATGAAACATTGTATAATCCAATTCCCATATTCGCTCAATCACTCCAAAGTATGACATGTTCCCATATATTGAGTTTCTATCTTTTTCACTTGACATGTGTAAAGTTCGAGCAACAAGAGTCACACCACTATTTTGCATTTTACTTTGATCATCTTGTTTTTTTGTATAAAATGTTAACCCATTAATTTGGTAACCAGTGTAGGATAAGACATGAATGCTTGGACCATTGGCTAACCATTTTAATCTTTCAGAAACTGAATGTGCATTTATATTCAACTCCTCATAAATGTTATTTTTTAGCCACTTTATGAAACATCGATTATGTTCTTTGGAAATCCAGTTTTCATTCATACTCGGGTAAGACTTCCTTAGCATCTCCTTGTGTGTTTCAACATATGGCTCAATCTCGTCGACATTATGTAAAACATATAAGTGCGCTTGCTCCAATTCGGTTCTTGTTATACTCAACATTTCATTCCCAGTAATACCTTCAACAAATGTTTTTTTTTTGCATATCGAGGCTTTGGAATGCCCATGAAATCACTATCAGTAAGATATCCGGTACAAAAATCAAGAGCTTTTTCAACAATATACCGCTCGACAATACAACCATGTGGTCTTGATTGGTTCTTCACATACCCTTTTAATTTCTTCATATAAAGCTCAAAGGGGTGCATCCATCTCATATAAGAAGGGCCACATAGATGTGTCTCTTGAACAAGAGGAATGCTTAGATGAACTATTATGTCAAAAAATGAAGGTGGGAATACATTTCAAGCTCATACAAAGTCAAAATAATTTTTTTTGCAATGCAGGTAATTTCTCAGGGTCAATCACTTTACTACAAATTGCATTGAAGAAGAAGCATAACCTAGTTATGGTTCCTCGAACTTTTTTAGGTAGAATTGACCGTATTCCAATAGGCAAGAAATGCTCCATAAGTACATGACAATCATGAGACTTAAGACCTTTTAACTTGAGGTCTTTCATTGATATGAGGTTTTGAATGTTGAAAGAGTACCCCTCTGGAACTTTAACACCATGAATAAATTTACAAAATTCCATTTTCTCATTCCTCGACAAAGTATAAGTTGCTGGAGGTAGAAATGTACATTTTCCCTTCATTATCGGCCCCAATTCCTTTATTATTCTCATACTAACCAAGTCCAACCTTGCATTCAATCATCTTTGGTATTATCAGGGACATTGAGTAAGGTACCAAGGAGACTTTCATACACATTTTTTTCAATATGCATAACATAGAGGAAATGTCGTACATATAATGAACTCCAATATGGCAATTCAAAGAAGATTGAATTTTTCTTCCACCCACTTGTGACAATTTCTTTTTCAAAAGTATACCAAAGTTAATATTCAAACCCTTGAGCTTCTGAAATAATTGGTCACCTATTAACGGCAAAGGAGCACGACCTTCTTCATTGTTTCCATCAAATGCTTTTCTCCATCGTTGATATTGATGATCTGAAGGCAAAATTCTATGATAGACAAGGAAGACATTCTTCTTATAGTGTTCCAACCTCATTGAATGAGTATTGTTTTCACATACAGGACATGCAAAATATTCTTTTGTACTATATCCAGACAGATTACCATATGTAGGGAAATCACTGATTGTGTTGAACAACAAAGCCCTCAAGTTGAAGCTTT
>NW_017717120.1:0-55440 GCF_001865875.1 Lupinus angustifolius
GTTAATTCCATCTGTTGACAATGCAAGGCGTAGATTTCTTGATTCTTGACCAAAACTAGGATAGTTGTGATCAATTTTCTCCATTAAAGAGAATCTACATGATGTCGAAGCTTGCCATCTTTAAATCCTTTCTTCATCATGCCATCTTTAAATCCTTTCTTCATCATGCCATCTTTAAATCCTTTCTTCATCATGCCATCTTTAAATCCTTTCTTCATCATGCCATCTTTAAATCCTTTCTTCATCATGCCATCTTTAAATCCTTTCTTCATCATGCCATCTTTAAATCCTTTCTTCATCATGCCATCTTTAAATCCTTTCTTCATCATGCCATCTTTAAATCCTTTCTTCATCATGCCATGTCAACTTATTTGCATCTTTGGCATTGCTAAACATACGTTTGAATCTTGCTTTGATGGTAAAATACCATACAACCTTTTTGGTAATTGAGTCTTCCTTCTTATATAGTGATGTATTACTTTAGGACAAAACTTTAATGAAGCATACTCATTAAAAAACAAGATGCAATCATTTTCACAAGCATGTATCCTAGTGTAGTCCATGCCTATGGAGTGTAACACTTGTTTTGCATCATAGGTTCGAGAAGGGAGCACATTATCTTCCGGCAACATATCCTTCAGAAATGCAATTAAGTCGGTGAAACTCTTATCAGTCCATCCATTAACAGATTTCAACTTACACAACCTTGACACCACTGCCAATCTTGTGAATTTAGTACAACCATCATATAATGGTTTCTCAGCATCACTTATCAATCGCTAAAACATCTCAGGACAATCCTGAAGATCCTCTTCAACAACGATTGTCATTTCCTCGAAACGATCGTCTTCATATGCATTTGTGTAGTTGTCTTTCATATGCATTTCATCATCACAATCCATAACGTCTATCTTCTCACCATGTCTTGTCCAACATGTGTAACTTTGATCAATACTGTGACACACTAAATGAACTTTAAACTCATTTGGAGTAATTTGGTTTGAGTAACAACATCTTAAGCAAGGACATACAATTCTATTAGGTTTTTCAGCATTCTCAATTGCAAACCTAACAAATGATTTCACTCCTTCTTCATACTCTTTCATCAATTGATTGACACTCATCCATTTTCGATCCATTTTCTATTAACAAAAAAAATATAAGGAGCATAAATCACTAAAGCTTGGAGTTAAGCTCACCAAGCAGAGCAAATGCATTATTATATAATAAAAAATGGGGGAACCCTAACTCATAATGTAAGTTAAATGAGTCGGAACTCGAAAACTCCAACTCAATACAAGCTAAATGAGTGAAATCACTCAATACAAGCTAAATATAATGTAATTAAAAAGACAAATAACTATAAGAAAAACTCACTTTCAATTCAGTGTTGAATGCGTGAATGATGATTTTGAGGTTAAACGAGTGAAGGATTTTCGAAATCGGTGTTGAATGATTTTTTAATGTTGAATGAGTGAATGACGATGAGGTTAAATGATTGTCGAGGTTGATTTTGAGAGTTAATGAGTCTCGCTATTGATTAAATGAGTGTTGGGATTGTTGATGAATGTGTGAGAATGCGGAACATTTTAATTTTTTAGGGTCTGATAATATCTTCAATAGCGCATAATGAAGATGGCGATGTCAATGATACATAATCAATAACGCATAGTGAAGATGGGGCTGTCAATGATATCTAATTAACAACATAATCTTAAGGAAACGCTATGGAAGAACTCCCCATTCAAATATAAAGAAGGTAAGTGTTCCACAACGTAATCTTAAGGAAACATTGTGGAAGATCTAATAATTTTTTTACTAATTCATTTTTTAATGAAATTCAAATTAGTAATTACATTATAACATTCGATTAATGACAATTAATTAGATATATAGAATAATTAATAATGACAATAAATAACATTCAAACAATTAATCGATTAAGCATTGTGTTAGCGATTAAGTGCAGATGAAATAGTTTTGTTGATCATATCGACATCGCTTCTTACCGAATGTGTTATTTTATAGCTAAAAGAGAATAAATGAAATATAAGTATTCAACAACGCTTTTTTGTGAAAGCGTTGTTGAATTCAACATAATCAACACCATTTTTTGTTATTGCGCTGTTAAATTCAACATAATCAATAGTGCATTGTTAAAAGTGTGTTGTTCTATAGGTATAATGACAATGCATTCATAAAAAGCACTGTCAAAGACCATTATTCCTAATTTTACATAGTTACGCACACAACAGAAAATAACCTGAATGCATACAGAAACAGAACATAACAACAAAATGAATGCATACAGAAACACCAAATGACAACTATATGAACATAATTGAATTTCAACTGAATTTATATATTGAATATTAATTACATTGTAATGTTTACATAAACATATATTACATAGACCAAATCATATAAATTATATTGAACATTAATTGAACTCCCTAAGCTACAATTTGTGTAAAACTAATTTATTATACATTTAGCTATGATTTATCAATAGAACTAAGTACAAAGTTTGACCATTGTTCTCTAATCTGGTTGACTTGGTCATCTGTATATGATTTGCCAACAATTTTGATTTCATTAGTTGACTATTGTTGAATGATCTCCTTCATGAATTTTAGCACGTAATAGCTACAATCTACTTTGTTTGTTTGGCAAGAGGTCTACAATTAAAATTAAGTAAACATATAAGTATAACCTTAGTTGAAATATGAATACATTACACATATAATTGTTTGAGATGATTTGTGCTAATACCTTTATATGAGTCCACTTGATTTTGTGCTTTGGTAACTTGTTTCTACCTCGATTATAGCTTTTGTAAACTCTCACTACACTAAACAATAGATAATGTATTTAATTACTAAAAAACTAGGAAAGTGAAAGTGTAACTAAAAGTTTAAATGAGTAGTCCAGTTACCTAGAAAACAAATCTTTCGTAGTGGGGTACTTGTTCAGATCACCATGTGCCAATGAATCAAAGTAGTATATTTCTTCATTGACCTGATTGATGGCAACCAAACCCAATGTTGTCTAACAAAACATATGTACACGGTTAGAAAATATTAAAAGGTGCAAGAAATAAATCTGCATCTTCTTTATGAAGGAAGAGATTGTCTGTAATTCGTTTTCTCTGTTCCACAATCTTATTTTTGTCACTCGACACCAAAGCAGTAAGGTGTAGGGAATGAACATCACTTTTTTCTTATTTACCGAATTTTTTTTTCCATAGAAGTACCTAATTTATATCACAAAAATCTTAGTTAATTATAACACACTGCCTTGCAAAAGTTAGAAGTTAAGAAAACATAATTTACCTCATATATATACATATAGCAGTTGCACCTATACAATCATGTTTATATATATCTTGGACTTCATTGATGCCAACGTATTCATCAATATTATCCCCAAAGACTTCCTTGGAAATTGATATAATTATTATACCATCTCCCAACTTCTGTATATGCTCCAACAGCTGAGTACAGTAGTTGGTAGTCTTCTTGGAGCTCACATCCTCAGTAGATGGCTTTAAGCTCACATCCCCTGAAGATGGCTTAGTCTTTTGGGTGCTACTAGGGGTGGAATGTACATTTTCCTGAAGTATTCAATAAAAAATATATCAATTATAGATCAATATATAATATGAGTGAGCATAAGGTAAAAAAATAATACCTTAGAAGGAATTACTTGAACAAATTCTACTAGCCAAGTCACAAAAGTGCCTATAGCCCCTTCAACTGTGAAGATATCCTCATTGAGAGGAATTGATAACAACGCATCATCATCAATTGCAATGTCAATCGAGACCTTCATATGATGGCGTGGGATACATGCATTATGCAACATAGCATCGTCCGACTTGTGCACTTTCCCAACACCCACTACTCGGCTTGTTGGGGTATCTAGGAAAAGTTTGCAAGAACTGATTCCTTGTACGTAAGTTAAAACATATAATTAGTTAACGACTAAATTAAAATAAGTTAACAATATTACCTCAGGAATGAGAATCATAATGGGAATGTTGTAAGGTGTAGGTGTGCAACTCTCACTGGCGATTGAAGGAACAGTGTCAACAACACTAGCTAGTCGTTGCCACTCAACTTCCTTCACCTTCATTGATTGCTCAAATTCGTCGAACCGGTGCATGAGGCAATCTAGTTGATTTTGAACTTGGCTCATTTGGGCTTTGGTTGCACGCTTTGAATGGGGTACAAATGTTCGATGGCTAACCCCAAATCTTGCACCTCGGATACGACCAGGGTAGATAGGCAGTCCTAGTGCCTTATCAAGTATTATGCGACTATCCAGGTTTGCCTCCTTTTCTTTAAGGGCAACCTGACAAATCAAGAAAAAAACATAATGTTAATTAATCACATTTTGATAAATAAATTATGGAAATTAACTATAATCAAAAAATATGAGCACTTACAAGATGTCTAGCTGCTTCTTGAACTTCCTCATTGTCGATCACACCATTGAGCATCCAGCCATAGAACATTGAGTTCTACTCCATGTGGAGTCATAGGTGTATCGCTTTTGTTCTCCAACTAACAAAACATAACCAATAATAATGTAATTAGATATATATGCGTACAAAACATAACCAACAATGTACTTACAAATTAACAATACTTTTAATTTTTCTTTGATTCCTCTATACCCCGCTTGAGAAGCTCGGTATAGATATAAAGGCTTAGATGCCCTCTTGCGGTTTTCATTACTTAATTTCTGAAACAATAAACAACATTAATATCAACAATCATATACAAAATTCAATACAAAGAATATGATTCTACCAAGAAAGACTTGTCTTGTACGCGTAGGGTGACAAAAGTCTTCCAATCCTCTTCATCAACGATATTTGCATATTTAGTTAGAGGTTTTAGGTTGACATTGCCATCAGCATCTTTGCATAATTTTTCGGCATCAGTTAGGAGAACCTTGCCATCCTATTTAAGGATATAATCCTTATGCTCCTCACCAACATCAGAAGTTGACTAAAATAAAAACATATACACATTCTATATTGCATGAAAACACATGCATATACGTGCATTGCATGAAAACGTAACACATATACGTACATTGCATGAAAACACAAAAACTGAAAAATAAACTTACTATTATTTCATTCCAAATACGCTCCTGTATGATATTCCCTACATCGCTCTATTTGTTGAATGTTAGCTTCACATTCTGCCTAACAACAAACACCAATGTTGCTAACCAATGTGTTGCCACCCTTCGAGTTTAATGGTTGGCCTTTAGAGTTCCATTGAACTTCTATCTTCACATCCTTACTTCTTGGCCAAATGACATTCTTCATGGAAGCCATTTCATGTGGAGGTTGTTTTTTATCAACGATTTGCTTGTCTTATGAAATTGGTGTAGCTTCGTCACCACTGTGAAAACCATAATCGCCACTTTGGGAAGCCATTGATAAAGTTTTGAGGTTTCTGAGAGTATGAGAATTTGAGGGTTTGCTGAGAGTATGAGGAATTATTTGTTATATAGTTTGAGAGTGTAGAGGGAATGATTCATGTTTTAGATATTTAAATTGTATTAAAAATTTAACGGCGCATACTAAAAGTAGCGTTGTTGTATTGATATCTTCAACAACACATATTAAGGATTCCCTATTGTTGTATTACCAATTCAACAACACATATTAACAGTAGCATTGTTGTATTGACAACTTCAATAGCGCATATTAAGGATTGTGTTGTTGTTGTGTATCCAGCTGTTTACTATTCATTTTCATGAACACATCAACAACGCATATTAACAGTAGCGTTGTTTTATTGACATCTTCAACAACACATATTAAGGATTGCGTTGTTTTTGTGTATACAGCTATTTACTACTCATTTTCATGAACACATCAACAACGTTGCCTAGATGTAAAACTGTTGAATAGAATCTAATTAACAGCGCAATCGTAAATATGCGTTGTTATACTAAACTCATTTTCCAAATTAACAGCATATTCGTAATTATGTGCTGTTAAATTAACATTTTACAAAACAGGAAAATATATATACAACATGAATTTACATTAATTACCATGAAGTTGTCATGAAGTAGATTACTATATAATTGTGTTTAGTAATACGAAACTGGAAAAATATTAAACATTATGTTTTGTTAATTTGTTTTTGTATTTATTAAGTATTTTTAATTTGTTTATTGTGTTTATTAATATGGAACAACAAAAGTATTAAAGAAAATAAGCATTCAAATAATTAACATAAATTAGAAATTAACATCCAAAATAATTGTTTTATATTCAATCAGAGAGGTAAAATACATTATAATGAACTAAATGATTTGGTACATGC
Source organism: Lupinus angustifolius (assembly GCF_001865875.1). Taxonomy (NCBI): domain Eukaryota; kingdom Viridiplantae; phylum Streptophyta; class Magnoliopsida; order Fabales; family Fabaceae; genus Lupinus; species Lupinus angustifolius. The sequence continues at coordinate 6,357 of NW_017717120.1, forward strand.
TAATATAATGAACTAAATGATTTGGTACATAAAGAATACAATGAAAAAGAAACAAATCTTCTCCACAATTTTTTCCTCGACACCTCTACGCAAATCTTGTATAACAGTTCATTGATTTCCTTTTAAAATCTGGGCCCTTTTAGAAAATCAAAAGATGTTAAAGACCTCATTGACAAGATTTCAATGAAGGAAATAATTTTTTCCTCAACTCCTACACAAATCTTCATCTCACGCAAATCGTGTATAACAGCCATTTTCCTTCTGAAATCTGGCGCTTTTTGAAAATCAAAAGATTTCAATGAGGGGAATAAATGAACTGGAAAAATTAAAAGAGATCAATGAACTCAATAATTTATAAATTAAATCTTCAACATCTAATGTAAATCTTTTATAACAGTCACTTTCCTTCTGAAATCTGGGTCCTTTTGCCAAATCAAAAGATGTTAAAGACCTCCTTGACATGATTCTGAAACAGAAACACAACTTTAGCACTTTTAACATTTTGAACATACTTCTATAGAAACACATACTCTTACTAATGAAATATAATATGAGGTGAACCACAATATTTATAGATGAGCAACCATTAATATTTCAACAAATGAAGAGACGCATAACCATTCAACCATTAATATTTCAACAAACAAAGAGAGGCATAATCACTCAACCATTAATATTTCAACAAATGAAGATACGCATAACTACTCAATCATTAATATCTCTAACACTTAAAATGTCGTATAAAATCAACAACACATAATTAAAAAAACGTTGTTACTATGTAATCTTCAACAGCGCTTTATTATTTATGTGTTGTGGAATTTATTAACATTAACAGCGCTTTCTATCATATACGTTGTTAAATATAACTCATTCAAGCCAGCGCTAATGTTACTGATGTTCAACAGTGATGTGTCAAGAATGCTTGTTGAAGTTACACACATTGACAGCACATACTTTAGTATGCGCTGTCAATGTTCTTCCGCCTCATTTTCAACAGCGTCGTTCAAAATTGCGCTTTCGAATAACCGTTGTTTATTACAATATCTGGCATAGTGAGGTGTGTGATAATTAATTAACATTTATGTTATATATATTAGGTACTTGTACGAAAATTTTGTCTTGCAAGATAAGAAGAAGGTGATGTTCATATCCCCACATGTTACTACTTTGGTGTCAAGTGGCAATGACAAAAGGAAGATTAAGGAACAGACAAAAAAATTGTAGATACTCTCATCAATTATAAAGGAGTTATGAATTTATTTCTTGCACATTTTCATACCAGGTGAACATTTTTAATTGTCTTTTGATTTCTATCTATAGTATGTTTGTTGTGCTTAACATTTTCTAACCATGTGCATATGTTTTGTTAGGACACGTTGGCTTTTGGTTGTATTAATCGGGTTGAGGATGAAAGAAATATTTACTAGGTAAGTGGACTACTCATTTAAACTTTCAGTTACACTTTCAGTTTCCTAGTTCTTTAGTAATTAAGTACATTTTCTATTGTTTAGGGGGCTGAAAATTTATAGATGTTTTGTTCGTTCTAGAAAATCACTGAAAAAAGTCAAATGGATCATATAAAGGTATTGGCACAAATCATCTCAAACAATTATACGTGTAGTATATTCATATTTCAATTAAGGTAATACTTATATGTTTACTTGATTTTAATTGTAAACCCCCTACCAAACAAACAAGGAAGATTGCGACTATTATGTGTTGAACTACATGAATGAGATCATTCAGTAGTGGCCAACTGATGAAATTAGGGGTGGCAAATGGATGGGTTTGGATGGATTTGTATTTGGATGCTAATGGATGGATGGAAATGAATCCATTAATCCATTTAAACTACATTTTAAGTTATCCATTCATATCCAATGGATTACAATCCATCCAATTTATCCATGACTCCCCTTTCATGGATTTGGGCGGATGGATATCCAATCCATTTGTTTGTTTTATTGCAACTAAAAAAATCTATTGAAGAAAATTATTATTTTAAAAACTACTATTTCAACTAAACACTTTTTTAAAATCACCTTTTAAAAAACACTTCTAAAATCATTTAGAAATCAATTTTTAAAAAAGTGATTCTTTTAAAAAGTGATTTTCTGAACTTTTATAGAAAAATATTTTTTCCAAAATTCTATGAGCATGTGTCATTTAAGGTTTTACGTGTAAATTATTTAACGAATACTTTTAGAGTGTAATACCTATACATTATCAGTATAAAGATTTATATATAATCACTATATTATTCCCTATTCGTTTGGATTACTTTTTCTGAATAGTCAATGATAATTAAATATAAACGGTGGATGATATAATGAAAGTGTATAAAACTCATACATTGGTCAGTGCATACATTTTTATCATACATCTATATGTTATGTATTTAAGAATATAATTTTAATATTAACTACATACACATTTCCTATAATTGATATCAATTTAATAAAATTTTAAAAGTGAGAGTGAAAATCATGGATGAATTTGCTTGAATTTAGTTTTCTTAAATATTAAATGAAATTGAAAATGCAAAGAAAATCATTTTTTTTATTGGATGGATTGGATATTCATCCAAATGAATATATTCATGGCTATTCATTGGATATAATGGATGCATTTGAATCCATCCATTATCAACAATATTCATTGGATTATATCCATTTAAATCCATTAGCTCTAACGGGTGGATTTGAATGGATTTAATTTGGATGGATTGTGGATTGTGGATAATTATGCCACCTCTAGATGAAATCAATTTTGTTGGCAAATCATACACAGATGACCAAGTCATCCAGATTAGGGAACGTTGGTTACAACATGTACTTAGTTATACTAGAAAGTAGTTTAGGGAAATAAATGTATAGCACAGATATAGTCGATTTTTGCACAGATTGTAGCTTAGGAAATTCAATTAATGTTCAATATCATAATGTCATTATTAAGTACGTGGACTGGAAACACTGTCAGATTTTAATTAATTGTCATTACTTCCTTTATTATTAATTCTTAGGTTATTTAAATGTTATTCATTGTCATTATTAATTTATATATATATATATATTTAATTAATTGTCATTAATCGAATGACATAATATCATTATTAATTAGAATTTTATTTAAAAATTAATATATATTCCACAACATTTCCTTCAGGTTGCGTTGTGGAATACTAACCTTCATTCTATTTGAACGGGAAGTCTTCCATAGCGCATTTTGTAGGTGACGTTGTTGATTAGGTCTCATTTACATTACTCTCTTCATTAAGTAGCGCGGAAGATATTATCACACCCTAAAAAATTAAAATTTTCCCACATTCTCACACATTCACTAATCCTAACACTCATTTACTCAACAACAAAACTCATTTACTCTAAAAATCGACCTCGAAAATCATTCAACTTCATCATCATTTAACACTAAAAATCAACCTCGAAAATCATTCACTCATTCAACACGGAAATCATTCAACACCCATTTCGAAAATCATTCACTCGTTCAACCTCAAAATCATCATTCACTCATTCAACACCGAATTGAAAGTGAGTTTTCCTTATAAATATTTGTCTTTTTAATTATATTATATTTAGCTTGTATTGATTTATAAATATTTTCCTTATATATGAGTAAAAGTGATTTCACTCATTTAGCTTGTATTGAGTTAGGGTTTCCGACCCTTTTCACGTTATTACATTATGAATTAGGATTCCCCCATTTTTAATTATATAATAATGTATTTGCTCTACTTGGTGAGCTTAACTCCAAGCTTTAGGGATTTATGCTCATTATATTTTTTTTTGTCAATTCTTTTATAGAAAATGGATCGAAAATTGATGAGTGTCAATCGATTGACAAAGGAATATGAGGAAGGACTGAAATCATTTGTTAGGTTTGCAATTTAGAATGTTGAAAACCCTAATATAATTGTATGTCATTTCTTAAAATGTGGTTACTCAAACTGAATTACTCCAAATGAGTTAAAAGTTCATTTAGTGTGTCACGATATTGATCAAAGTTACACATGTTGGACAAGATATGGTGAGAAAAGAGACGTTATGGGTTGTGATGATGAGATGCATATGAAAGAAAACTACACAAATACATATGAAGACGATCGTTTCGAGGAGGAAATGGTACACGTTGTCAAAGAGAATCTTCAGGATATTTCAGCGGTTGATAAGTGATGATGAGAAACCATTATATGATGGTTGTACTAAATTCACAAGAATGACAGTGGTGTCAAGGTTGTATAAGTTGAAATATGTTAATGGATGGACTAATAAGAGTTTCACAAACTTGCTTGCACTTCTGAATGATATGTTGCCGGAAGATAATGTGCTTCATTCTCGAACATATGATGCAAAACAAATGTTATGCTCCATTGGCTTGGACTATACAAGGATACATGCTAGAGAAAATGATTGGATCTTATTTTTTAATGAGTATGTTTCATTAAAGTTTTATCCTAAATGTAATGCATCGCAATATAAGAAGGAATACTCAATTCCCAAAAAGGTTGTAAGATATTTTCTCATCAAAGCAAGATTCAAGCGTATGTTTAGCAATGCGAAAGCTGCTAAGAAGTTTACATGGCATGATGAAGAAAGGATTAAGGATGGCAAGCTTCAACATTCTATAGATTCTCCTCAATGGAGAAAAAATTGATCATGACTATCCTAGTTTTGGTCAAGAATCAAGAAATCTAAGCCTTGTATTATCAACGGCTGGAATTAACCCACATAGTGTTCAAAGTTACTCCCACAGTACATGGTTAGTTATGTTGGTGATATACAACCTACCTCCTTCTCTATGCATGAAGCACAAATATGTGATGTTATCTATGTTAATTTCTAGACCTAAACAACCAGGAAATGACATAGACATATATTTGGCTCCATTAAATGAAGACTTGAAGCAAATGTGGGAGACATACATAAATGTATATAATGCGTATAGGGAAGAAAGCTTCAACTTGAGGGCTTTGTTGTTCCAATCAATGATTTCCATGCCTATGATAATCTGTTCGGATATAGCACAAAAGGACATTTGGCATGTCATGTATGAGAATGTCTTCCTTGGCCATCGTAGATTTTTGCATTCATATTATCACTATCGATGATGGAGAAAAGCATTTGATGGGAAAAATGAAGAAAGTCGTGTTCCTTTGCTGTTGACGGGTGACCAATTATTTCAAAAGCTAAAGGGTTTGAATAATAACTTTGGTAAACCTTTTGCAAGAGAAATTGTCACAAATGGGTGGGAGAAAATGTCAATCTTCTTTGAATTGCCATATTGGAGTTCATTATATATGAGACATTTCCTTGATATTATGCATATTGAAAATATGTGTTTGAAAGTCTCCTTGAAGAAGCTCGTGATTTTTGTACTGGTTACCTTACCGATGGTGATTTCATAGTCATTCCAAAGCTTCGATATGCAAAAAACAACATTTGGTGAAAGTATTACTGGGAATGAGGTTGAGCCATATGTTGAAAGACACGAGGAGATGCTAAGGAAGTCTTACCCAAGTAAGAATGGATATTCGATTTTCAAAGAGTATAATCGGTATTTCATAAAGAGTCTAAAAAATCACATTCATGAGGAGTTAAATATAAATGCACATTTCCAAAAGATTGAAATAATTAGTCAATGGTCCAAGTATTCATGTCTTATCCTACATTAGTTACCTAATTAATGAGTTCACATTTTATACAAAAATACAATATGATCAAAGTAAAATGCAAAATAGTAGTGTGACTCCTATTTCTCGAACTTTACATATGTCAAGTGCAAAAGATATAAACCCAATATATGCGAACATGTCATACTTTAGGGTGATTGAACGAATATGGGAATTGGATTATACAATGTTTTGGATGTCGCTTTTTTATTGTATATGAGTTGATAATAATAATGACTTATGAGTTGATGAGTTAGGGTTCATGTAGGTAGATCTTAATAGGATAGGATATAAAGATGAGCCACTTATTCTAGCATCGCAGGCTCAACAAGTATTTTATGTTAGTGATCCAGCTGATATGAAACGGTCCATTGTTCTATTAACTAACAAAATAATCGTCAATAATATTGATGACCATGAATATGAAGATATTGATAATGAAGATGGTCCTTTTTTGGGACATATTAGTCGCATGAGAGAGAACCAACTACGAATGATGATTTATATATAAGAGATGATCACGGTGAAGGGCTTTGGATGAATCAATATGTTCCTCCAAACAATGATGATATTACAAGCCAAAAACAATCAAAGAAAAGGAAAAAGTAGATGCATGTAGTCTTTGTATAATTATATTTTAATTTGGATTATTTGTAATTTGCATAATTTTGTTTGTTTTCAATTTGCATAGTTTTGTTTGTTTGTAATTTGCATAATTTTTTTGTTTGTAATTATGTACTCTTCGAAAAAATAATTGACATGATATTCATTGTTTGTAGTTTGTGTTGTATTGATATTAATAAAACAAATTTTTGGCATGTATTAATATGTTTGTGCTATTGAGCATGTATAAATTTTTGTGATATTGAGAATATATGTGTTGCTAATAAATGTATATGCATATATTAATGTGTACAAATCAACGGCGAATTTTAGGGGAAGCTCTGATATGTGTTGTTGTGAATGATTAATACAATAACATTTTTTATAGACTGCATTGTTGTATATGCTTCATACAACAACGTTATTTGTGTGTTGCGCTGTTGTATTAAGGTGCTATTTGAGAATATATATGCAATACAACAGCGCAATCATAAGCACTGTTAATCATGCCTATATATTGTGTTGTTTATGTATGAAATATATGACAATGTTTTTTGTATGATGTGTTGTTGTATATATACAATACAAGTATACAACAACGTTGGGTAAGCGTTGTTAATCATGACAATATACTACTATGGTCAAACAAAAAGTGCCCGGAAGCGCTTATACATCTAAAATATATGTTGTTGAACTATAACTCTGGCATAGTGGTACCATGAAGTCAATAATTGTTAGCAACATAATTATTCATTGAACCTTTCAATAATGGAGTTATAAGTTGCAAATAATAATATTTATATTCATAATGTATTATAATTATTATAACATATAATTTAACCGGTATGTGGTTAAATTAGTAAATGGGTAATTGAATTATTGTACTACTATTCAGTTCTTTGACCAATATAATAATCATCATGATATTAATAACATGGATTCTGTTGATTAGTATGACTGAGAAGCTATTATGTTTTTATTCATTAAGGAATAAAGAGCCAATATGTTATGTTTCTATTCATTAGGTAATAAAGAGCCAATATATTATGTTTCTATTCATTATGCAATAAAGAGCCAATATGGTTGTTAAAAATAATCACCTACTATGTTGGAGAACTTATATGACTCATTGTGTTATTCATGTAGAAATTTATTTTTTCTGCATGAGTTTCCTTTTTCATGTTGCATAAATTATGTATCTTGTTCATCAATAAAATCAAGTCTTCTACATAACATATTTTCTCGCCACACTTTTGTTTGCTACATAACAATCAAATTGGTATCTAGAGCTGTATCTTGAGAGAGATATGAAAACAAATACAAATCAAACACAACCCAAACACTTCCTATTACCTTCTATTGCCTAAAAGTTGTCAAAATGAACTCAGAAGTAGTGTCTACTGCATTTGCACATTCTGTGTTTAATGGACAAAATTATCATGTATGGGCTGTTAGAATGGAAGTTTTCTTGGATGCTAATGATCAATGGGATGCCATTGAACAAGATTATGACATTCCAACTATTCCACACAATCAACTGTCGCACAAATTAAAAATGAGAATGAGGTGAAGCAAAGAAAGTCCAAAGCAAAAGCGTGTCTATATACAGTTGTTTCACCGACCATTTTTAACAGAATAATGACACTGAAAACAGTCTGTAAAATCTGGAACTTTTTGAAGCAAGAATATAAGGGAGATGAAAGGGCCAAAGGGGTGCAAGTAATGAATTTGATCCGAGAATTCGAGATGCAAAGGATAAGAGATTTAGAAATAATCAAGGAATGTTGTGATAAGCTTCTAGCCATTGCCAACAATGTATGACTTCTTGTTATTGAATTTTATGATTCTAGAATAGTTCAAAAGATTCTAGTTACACTTCCTGAAAAATATGAGGCTGTAATTTCATCTCTGGAAATATCTAAGGATATGTCAAGCATCACCTTTGCAGAAGTATTGAATGCATTACATGCACAAGAACAAAGGAAGCTTACGAGACAAGAAGGATCAGTGGAGAGTGCTTTCCAAACCAAATTACAAAACAACAATGGTTGGAATGAAAAAATAAGGAGGCAAAATAACAACTACAAAATTGCAGGTTGTGCAAGCAACAAATACAATAATCAAAGTAGCAATAATGAAATCTTTTCACCTTGTTCTTACTGCAAAAAAAAACTAATCATCCACAAAACAGATGTTGGTGGAGGCCAAATACAAGATGTTATAAGTGTGGTTAGTTAGGGCACATAGAAAATATATACAAGTCTCAACAATAACAACAAAAACAAAGAGAAGCTAAGGCTGCTGATGATCAACCAGAAATAAAGTCTCCTACACATAGGGGCAGATGTTTTAAAGGACGGGTGGGGGCAACTGCACCCCCTGAATTTTAAAAAATTTTTTTTTTTACTTTTTATCTTATGGAATACATTTGTTGTCATACAAAGTGTATTGCTTTATGTGTCATTTTGATGGTTGACTAGAAAAATAGGTAATTATTAAACTTTTAAATTATAAAAAGTGATAGATACACATTTTAGGAAATATACTCCATTTATCTACACCTAAATGACATATTTATAAAAATACTTGTTAAAACTCGCATATTTCTTTAATTTATAGCTTGATAATTAAACATAGTGCAACTTGTTTAGTTATTCTAAAAATTATATATGGTGATCAAATTCTCTTACTCATACAGATAATGACATAACTTATAACAGTATGACTTCTTTTGAGTTTATAATAATTTTACATTTGATAAAGAGAAGAGTTTAAAATCTGTGCACTGACAGTGTAAAGTTTTTTACACTGTCAGTATATCATCCACCATTGATTTGTATTACTTTTGTTTGAGAGTCAATGGTGGTTAACAAATCAATGGTGGATGATTTATTGACAATGTAAAAAACACTTATATTGTCAGTGTATACATATTAAATCCTAAAGAGAATATGTATGTATTCATAATTATACACTAATGATGCTTATATGTCGTTTAATATTGATAGTATATGTATTTTTTGTCCAAAAATATATCCTATGAATTTCAATGAGCAACAAAAAATTACTTTAAGATGTTTATTTCAACATTTTTTCTTGGACTCATTAGTCATTCAAGTTTAAAATTTTCTAAACCATATCTTGTCAGTTTTATCAAGTTATTCATCTTATCTTAGCTATTGTAATTCAGCTACTATATAAAAATCTTTCTCAACATTGAAAACAACCAAATAAAATTACGTAGTAAGATAAAAGATGAATTTATTGCAAACAACATATTTATATGAAAAGAAAATAGCTAAATTTTTTACATCTAATCCAATTATATATGATTCTTTATATTTTTCGTTACTAAATTGATTTTAGTTATAAATAGTAATTAAATATTGTTGCACTCTCTAAAGTTTAGATCAAGATATGTCACTGCCTACACGTATTGTCTGCCAGTATGGGAAGCATACAAGGCTTCTTTTTCTACAAAAAAGGACATGGAAGGCTACAAAGAAGCTGCAAGTGATACACATAAATGTTGGAGGACCTATGAGTACACTATTAGATGTTATAGAATATGAAGAAGCTGAAATTGACGAGAAATTGATAGATGCAACAAAGGAGGGGCTCATGGTGATTAAAAACGAGATACATGAATTGGTAGAGATGCCTAAACACAAGAAGGGTATAAGAGTCAAATGGACTTACATAACCAAGTTCAATCTTGACAGTTCTGAGAATAAGTATATGGCAAAAGCTTGAAGTTTACAGCTCTAAAGTTAAGGAGGAGTGTTGATTAATGTGAATCAGAAGTTATTATGTTTATATTCATTAGGCAATAAAGAGTCAATATGTTATGTTTCTATTCATTAGGCAATAAAGAGTCAATATGGCTATTAGAAATATTTCACCTACTATGCTAGAGCACTCATATGACTAATTATGCTATTCATGTAACTTCCATGAAAAGTTCCAAAGTGGAGGGACTAAAATACTTAAAAAAATCACAAACTAAAATAACCACGTTTTTTGCCTCTACATGTATAGATCACAGTAATTTTAATCTCTGTTTTATGGAGGTTTGTGCTTATCTAACCCCGAACTCGAAATCCAAAACTCAAATCAAATGGGGTTGAAATTATATATATATATATATATATATATATATATGTCTAATTTTGTAATTTTATATGTATTAATTGGGTTGAGGGCAGATTCGGAATGGGGTATCAATTGTACCGGACCCGAACTTAATAACTCAGGTAAAACCCAAACCTAGACCCAATCATATTGACTTTTCCCGATAAATTCAAATTAAATTCAGATGAATCTCGCAAGTTCGGTTAAGGACTAACTACTTGAAAAACACAGGGCCTAACATCTGCAAGTACCAAGTAGCACAATAATATAATGAATACTATTAATTAGAACCATGTGCAAATAGAGCTGGCCAAATGGATCGAATGAAACCAATAGGAGCAAGGTCAACCCATAAATACACAAAAGTTGGGTAAGAACAAAAGATATATTTTGAAATAAAAAATATTATTGTTATAACAATGGAATTACAAAATAGAGAACAATTTTGGAGAGGCTATGGCCTCCATTTAACAATGGGTTGCCCAAATCAATTGTGGTTACAAAAAATTCAACGTAACATCCCACATGTAGCAATTATGGGACATGCAGGAAACTTAATCAGAACTGGCATCTCTATATTTGCCAATTACATAGGTGAGTCTAAATTTGATAAAATGCTTATTTCAGTGACATATTTACTGCCTTTCAAAGTTTACTTGTAAGAGCAAGATATTTAGTATGACGCCCTTGAGCAAAAACTTTGCCAGTCTTTTTCTTCCTGAACTCGACGCTGATAACAGCTACAGCCTTTCCCACACGTAGAGCCTTGGCCTCGATCTCAATCTCCTCCTAACATTAGAAAGAAAAAAGTTAATTTCGTTCATATCTTGCATTACAATAGAAATCTAATATCAGAAACCAGGGAAAGAACTTCCTATTCCATTCATTAAAAACATTTTTCATATCAAATTGTTATCATATCAGTACTGAACATAATCATGTCAAAACTTCGAAGGAGCAGTGATGACAAAATCATTAAGCATTGCAATATTTTAAAGAACTCAACAATGTAGCATAAAGAGGAAGTCGACAAATAAAAAATGACAAAGGGATTTCTGTGAATTAGTAGATCTGTTCCACCAAAAATGGGAGTGGGCTAGGATTATGAACTTCTAATCTACAATTTGATGAATGAGTAGATTCCATAAATACACTACTATTTGCAAGAAATAGTTGAGCTAATTCCTAAGATATAATAAGTCTAGATATTTCCTAAGATATCCGATGCTATTGTTATTAAAAAATAGCACTGAACAAAAAAAACTTAAGTCTACCTCCACCCTTCCATTTCCCCCAAACCAAAAAAGAAAATGAAAACAAAGAGATTTTTCTGTTTTACCAGGGCGAAGTCTACATTTTAGCAGCAATTTCAGAAAAAACCTGGTCTAAAGCTCTACACTTTAGCAACAAGTTTTCAAAATCGGCACCCTTCATTTTTACTTCCCTCGAAATACTGATGTCCTTGCAAGATATTAGTTTTATCTGTTCAAGTTGTCTCTCATAATTGTTGCTTACTAATACTTAGTCAGCTTCTAGTTCTATAGAGTTTGTTGCAAACAATAAATTGGATAGACCAACAGAGAAAGATATAATCCCCACATGAGAACAGTCCAATAGATTTAGCTTGAGATGCATTTAAACCTCCATGGCAAAGGGAAGCGGAGAGCCGGAGAGCATGTTTATTCTAAGACAAACAGTCATACAAGATAGTCACATATCCTCTTGTTATTCTAAGGATATCGTTAAACAGTTAAAATGGGATTAGCTCCTGTGAAACAAAGCATATGAACTTTCCTGTTTTCCATAGGATGAAGGACACCAAGAATATTTGGCAGTCTACGAGAAACAAAAGCAATCACAAGGACTAAACCGATTGTCCAGACCTTACACCATAATGATGAACAATCATGTATATGAATCATTTAAAGAGCATCTCAAATATGAAATTTCCACCAAAACCATGAAATATTTCCACTGAAGTTTTCAAATATAAACCAAGTGTATAGGACAAACAGTAAAGCAAGCATTCCCAATGGCAACATGAACCCGTCTTTATTTCTTGTTACAAATAAGGGTGTGTTTGGATACCAGACCGAGACCTTCCAAACCATGGTTTGGAGTGTCAAAGCTGAGTTTTCACCTATTTTAAACATGTTCGGTAAAAACAAATTTCGATTCTTCATAACTAGATTTGGTGCCGAAACCATGGTCGTACAAGAAGTAAAAAAATCTTCACATCTCATCTCATCTCATCAAACTCTATTATGGGTATTCAAGATTCAACTATTGTCCTAACCATAATACTCTCGTAAAATTAAATGCATCATTCAAATCTCTCATACTTTTTTGATACTTACACATCTGAAAGTCATTTTGATTAACATTATCCAAATTCCAAACTAGGGGAAGATGATGGATAATGTCACAGTTCCCCCAACTTTATCGTTGTCTTAATGCACTCTCATATATTCAATTTGATGTGGTTCCCTCTGTCGCGACCCAATTTTCGGTAGGAAAATCGGCTCTGCGACTTAGGAAGAGGTGAACAACCTCTCGCGACCCGATTTTCAGTTGGAAACTGGCTCTGCGATTCCCTCAAACTAAATTCCTGGCAGGTCTACCCCTAACCCAACCAATATTTACTCCAACAAAACCACCTTTAGTATAAAAACATAATTCAGTTGCTCAAACTTACCTTTACTCAAAATGACATTTACCTAGGTGTATGTGGTTCTCTTAAATTCGCATTTCATCACTTTTTACATTAATTTTAAATTTTATAAGACTTTCTTCATGACGAACCTGGTAAATTGAATTCGGTATTTCAGTACTTGATACACATCAATACAAAAACTAAAGCAAACCAATGGCCAATTAACATAATATAAAGCAATAAAACAACCATTATGAAAACCTCAAAACTCAAAAATAAAAAAGAATACTGAGTGATTAATACTAACATCAAGATAGGCAGCATCCAAATAAGTAACGTTAATCTCCACAGAAACTCCAGTGCTGAGAGCTGAACGTCCAACGGAGCAAATAGCAGCAGATCCCACCACATCCACCAACGAAGCGGTGGCGCCACCGTGCAAGGTATTTCCAGAATTCTAACAATCAATTAATAACAGAAAAATCAAAATAAAAAACAAAATCAATAAAAAATAGAAGGAAGAGAAAGAATAAATTGAAGTTGGTATACTAACGAGTAAACGAGAGGGAATCTTCATGGAACAAACGACACGACCATGTTCGATGTGATCGATGGTGAGAGAATTCATGATTAACGGTTCCAGAAATCGATCGGGTAATTTATCAACCTCTGATGATGTTTTCACACCTTGCTCTAAGTACTTCTTCACTGACTCAAACTCCATTTTTTTCTTCTTTACTTTCTTCTCCGGGTTCTACCTTTTTCCGAAACATTGTTCTTGTTCTCAGATTTATATTGCATAAAATGTCCAGATCATGTCTCATTTTTTTTTGTAGATAATAAACCAAAAATAATAATAATGGAAAAAAATTTAATTGACTTAATGTTTTTATTAGTACAAACAAGATTTGATATAACATATTTATATTTATTCTTTAATATCTATCCATCTTATATGTACTTATATGCTAATTAATTTCTATTCTACAGCAACTGGTTACTGATTCTTTTTCTTTTTTAAAAATGTATATATTGATATGTAAGAAATTTTTAAACTATTGATCATCTATTATTTAGTTTTAAATTTAAATGTTAAAGTTAATGTTTATTTATTAATATCTATCCACTCGGTATAGGTTTTTTATATCTTCAAATTACACTTTACATAAATTATTTTCTCAAATGCTTATTCTTACTAGTATGATGGAATTCTGTCTTAAACAATTCATTATATATAACATAGTAGCATAATATAATGAGCCTGTATAAAATAGTATGGATCAATATCTTCTTCTATGCTCCATCAATTTGTATTAAATTAAAGGTAAAATATTCAATATCTAGGAGAGACACTTGTACAAGAGAAGGCAGTTACCTACTGCAAAAAATAAATTAGTTTCTTACTTATAAAGATGATAATATTCTTAATTATATTAAAAAATAATATGAAATATTTAAATAGATTAATATATATAGTTTAGATAAATTAACATGCATTCTTTTAAATCAATTTATTTAACAAAAAATTTAAAATATATTTTTATATTGAAATTTTATGTATAATAATTTTAGTTACATTAAATTAGTATAATATAAATCTTGATTTATTAAAGTAAGTAAACTCTTTAAAAACTTGTAGTTTAAATTATTTATGAAAAAACGGTAACCTCAGGTATGTTGGAGGAAAAATTAGGTGGATAGTATAGTTTGATTACATTATCACACATTTGGGATCTGTTTTAAATTATTTATAGAAGTAGTATAACATTTTAGGGAGTTGTGGATGACATCCACGATTTTGGAGAACTCGTAGACCAACAATGTGATTCCCGTGGGAAATCCTGCATTGCAGGCACACGATCTGCTGACATTCTCTTTCCTTTATGGAAGTTTTGTATGGCATGCACGACTTCCTTACTCGTGAATTAGAAACACGAGTTTCAATGAGACATAATGAATTTTAACATTTTCCTTTTACATGGTTGTTTAGTTATGGTTTTAGGGTTAGTTTTAGGAAGTTTAGTTAGGGTTTTTGAATTTAGTTAAGATTGATGATTTTAGTTGTATAAAAATATTAGTGGATACACAAGTCCTAATCTCCCAAATAGCACGTTTCGCATTTTTTATGTCCAAATTCTTCATTCACATTCGACATCAAATATTTACATTTTACAACATATATATCTGCCATAAACTCATCTGTATGGTAATCAACAAAATTCGTAATATGAAATTGTTTTACAACATTTATTGTTACTACTTTTGATTCAAATTGCATGTCAACAAACATATCATTATTAATATCATTATCAATAGCATTACTTACATTACTACTATATGGAAAATCTTGTCCAGATTGATAATTAATATCAAGGAAAAAAGATGAAGTAGTAGCATATGTTATGCTAATCGGTTCACTAGTGGCAATCTAAACATCGTCGTCATCATCACCACATAGCTCAATGTCCTTCTCATCACTAAAATCGCAAACAATATCTTTAATAATGACCATCTACATGTAAACATAGAGTAACAATAAATAACAAATCAAAAAAGTAAATGCAATTAAAAACAAAACAATAAATTTAATTACCTTGTATAATGACTCTTCTTAGATTAAGAATCACTCTTCTTAGATGATTATGAATTACTCTTCTTAGATAATAAATTATTCTGCAAATTTTTCGTATTTGTGATTTGGAGTGGAGGGTGTATATATGGTATTTGGATCTCACGTACTTCATGCACGACACAGATCCCGTGTTGTACATGCACGAGATTTACATAAAAATCTTGCCCTCTCCACGAGTTTCATGATTTGTGAAAGAGTGTAAGGATTTCGTGCCTGTAATACACGAGTTCCCAAGGGAATCGTATTGATTGTCCACAAGTTCCCTAAAATTATGGATGTTATCCACAACTCCCTTAAAAGTTATACTACTTCCATAAATATTTTAAAACTTACGCTAAATGTGTGATAATGTAGTCAAACTATAATATCAAATAAATTTTCCCAATAATATGCACTTGACAAGTACCGTAACATGTTTCCACTGCTACTCCGTACACTTTGCTCTTTAGCCGTTCGTCAAGAATAATGAATGTTTCAATGGATTTTTTAGAATGTTTGATATGTTGGGATAAATTATATTTTCTTATATTCTTTCATATTATTTGATTTAAATTTTTTTAGAAGTGAATTAGTTGTTCAAAGATCTTTTTATTGAGAGAAAAATACACAAGTTATTCTACACCACGTCCACAAATAGGTGGAAGTCAACATTTTTTTATTTTTCACCAATCTTAGCACTGAAGGTCCAATATTAAATGAAGATACATGTGTTTTTAAAAAATAATAATCATATTTTAAATTATTTTTAAATTAAAGATTTATATATTATAAAACTAACTTTTGTTGGAGTTTTAGAAGCCAATTCAGTTCGGTTTCTATACTTGCTTCTAGCAAGCGTGAATCAGAGAAGAAGAAGAAGTTTAGTGAAGATTGAAAAGTGTTTAAGAAAAGGAAGAAGAGTGTTTCTCATTAGTTGAATTTCATCAAGGCTACACCATTCTATTTATAGTAGCTCATAACAACTTAGTTTGTTATGACTTTCTATTTATAGTAAGTTGCCAACTAACTAAACTAACTACTACACAAAGCAATGAATTACATTCTTTAATACAAAAAACAACACTCCTCTTTAATTAATGCTTTCTATACTAACTACACCTAAGAGTGTTCTTTGTCTCTCAAAGTCTATCCTCTTTAAAGGTTTTGTTAGTAAATCTGCCAATTGCTCCTTAGATTGACAGAATTCTAGCTTCAAATTGTTCTTTTCTACTTGATCTCTTAAGAAGTGAAACTTGGTCTCTATGTGTTTGCTTCTACCATGAGCCACTGGATTCTTTGCTAGATTTATTGCTGATTTGTTATCAACAAATAACCACATAGGTTCATCATCCTTCTGCATTCCCAATTCAGTGAGTAATGCCTTCAACCATGCTGCTTGTTGTCCACCAAAACAAGCAGCAATATACTCTGCTTCGTATGAAGAAAGGGCCACTACTTTCTGCTTCTTTGAACACCAACTTATTGGTGCTTCACCAAGCTTGAATAGGTAGCGACTTGTGCTCTTCCTATCATCCTTATCACCACACCAATCTGCATCAGTGTAATCATGGATGATGCTCCTTCCACTGCTCTGTTCTGTGTCTCTTGATGCAGGGAACAAAATGCCAAAATTCATACTTCCTTTAAGATACCTTAGTATCCTTTTCACTGCTACTAGGTGAGTATGTCTTGGATTCTCCATGTACCTGCTTACTAGACCCACTGCATAGGCAAGATCAGGTCTTGTATTGCATACATATCGAAGAGATCCTATTATTTGTCTGAAGAGAGTTGAGTCTACTGCCTTATCTTCTGAGTTCTCAACGCTGGAATTGCATAGTGAGTGACCAGTTTCAATTGGAGTTGAAGCTGAGTTGCATTCTAGCATTTTGAACCTTCCAAGTATATCAGAGATATACTTCTTTTGATGCATTAGGATACCAGTTTCAGTTCTGAGAAATTCAATCCCAAGAAAGTATGAAAGGCTTCTCAAATCAGTCATCTCAAACTCATGTTTCAGCTTTTCTTTAAACCATTCAATCTCTTCAATGTTGTTACCTGTTATTAGCAAGTCATCCACATAAAGGCATGTGATTATAGAGGCTTTTGTAGTGACCTCTCTTGTATAAATGCCATGCTCATTGATGCATCTCTGAAATCCTAGTTTCAATAGGAACCCATCTATCCTTCTGTTCCAAGCCCTGAGTGCCTGTTTCAATCCATACAAAGCCTTGTACAATCTATAGACCTTGTGTGCTGGATCTGGAACCACAAAACCAGGGGGTTGTACCACATAAACTTCATTGTCTAATGGGCCATTTAGGAAGGCAGATTTCACATCCATTTGACAAATGTGCCACCTTCTCGAGCTTGCTAATGCTATAACAAGTCTTATAGTTTCTAGTCTGGCCACTGGTGCAAAGACTTCTTCAAAATCCAAGCCTTGCTTCTGTAGGAACCCTTTAGCAACCAGTCTAGCCTTGTGCTTAGAAACTGGTCCATCAGGTTTCAACTTCACTTTGTACACCCATTTGACTAAGATGGCTTTCTTATTTCTTGGAAAATCTGTTAGTTCCCATGTAGCATTCTTTTCTATGGAGTTGATCTCCTCCTTCATTGCTTCTATCCAGCACTGCTCTTTCATTGCTTGATCAAAAGACACAGGCTCCATTTCAGCTAGTAGGGCCATATGCACAAAATCTCCTTCTTGAGTGATTGCTGAGTCATCAAGAAGTTCATAATCTCTGAGTCTTGATGGCAATTGTCTTGATCTCTGTGGTCTTTCATTCAATGCAGCTTGATCCTCATTACTTATCTGAGTTTCCTCTTCTGTTTGTGTGTTGTCCAGCATCATTCTTACTGAGTTATTGGGTGTCTCAGTTGTTTCATTCCAATTCCAAGCTTCCCTTTCAATGAATTTTAAGTCTCTGCTATATGAGATTGTGTTGGTGTTAGGATTGTATACCTTGTAGGCCCCTGTAGAATGGTAGCCTACAAAGATCATCCTCTCTCCTCTATCATCAAGCTTCCTTATGCTGTTTTCTGGTATGTGTTTGAAGCATATGGATCCAAACACTTTGAGATGTTTTACATTAGGCTTGTGTCCAGTCCAAGCTTCTTCAGGAGTCTTGTTTACCAACCTTTTTGTAGGGCATCTGTTCAGAAGATAGGTTGTTGTTGCTATTGCTTCTGCCCAAAACTTCTTTGGAAGGCCCTTTGTTCTTAGCATGCTTCTTGCCATATTCAACACAATTTTGTTTACTCTTTCTGCTGCTCCATTGTGTTGAGGAGTATATGGTGCAGTTATCTCATAAATTATGCCTTCTACTTCACAGGAATTTTTGAACTCATGAGATATATACTCACCTCCACCATCACTTCTGATCAGTTTCAGGTTCTTGCCACTTTGTTTCTCTACTGATGCTTTGAAACTTCTAAATCTGTTGAACACCTCAGACTTTCTTGCTATTGCATAGGTCCATAATTTCCTTGTGTAGTCATCCTTGAAGGTCACAAAGTACTTGTTTCCTCCAAGAGAGTTTTCTTCTAATGGACCACACACATTAGTGTATACAACTTCAAGTGGTTGAGTGGTCTTGGTTGGAACTTGTGAGCAGAATGTATTCCTTGTTTGCTTGCTTGCAAGACAGTCATCACACACATCATTTGAGGCTTTGAGAGTAGGTAACCCATGTACAATTTCATCCTGACTTAAGTGCTCAAGACTTTTGAAATTTAGATGCCCAAATCTCTGATGCCAAATCCATTTCTCATCTGCTATACACTCTAAGCATTTCTGATTTCCAAGCTGAATGCCAATCTTGAAGGTCCTATTTTGTGCTAGAGGGGCCTTCAAGACTAACACTCCCTTCTTGTTGAACACCTTTAGCATCTTTTCTTCCAGCCTCATTTTGTACCCTTTCTCAAGTAATTGTCCAAGACTTAGAAGATTGCTCTTCATTCTTGGCACATATAACACACTTCAGATGTATGAGGTTGAGCCATCCTTCTTCTTGATCATCACTTTGCCAATCCCTTCTGCTTTGATTATGCTGTCATCAGCAAACTTTATTCTGGTTTCTACTGATTTGTCTAATGTTACAAACCAATCTTTATTTCCTGTCATGTGGTTAGAACAACCTGAATCAAGATATCAACTACCTGAACACTTGTTTGTTACCATTAGTAGAGCATTATTTGATTCATTGGCTTCTTGAGAGAAATCAATGCTCCTAGCCATCAGTAACGCCTCCTCTTCTGATTCCTCATCTTTTGCTAGTCTTGCTTCTTCTTCTTTGGTCTGAGTGACCTTTTTCTCTTTGCACTCTGAAGCATAATGTCCCCAATTTCTACAGTTGAAGCATTGAATCTTGCTTTTGTATTTCTTGTTCATTCTACCCAACTGATTGTTCCATTTCTTAACTTTACTAACCTCACAACTGTTGCTCTGATTCTTCTGTTGTGAATTCGATCCAGGCTTGATATTGTCAGTCTCCATTCTCCTACCACCTTGCCATTTTGCTTTGTCTCTTCTGAATTTATCACTCTGTCCAGGGCTACCCTTCTTCTTGAACTGAGCACTCAAGGCATGATCTGATTGTCTGTAAATCTGCCTCTCCACGAATCTCTCTCTGCTCATGCACCTCCAAGGATCTGCCTCTCCATGAATCTCTGCTCATGCAACTCATCAACTGATAGATTGTCAAGATCTTTTGCTTCCTCTATTACTGCCACCACATGATCAAACTTTGGATGAAGTGTTCTGAGAATCTTCTCCACTACATGTTGTTCAATTAGTGTTTCTCCACACCCCTTCATTTGGTTTATCAGACTCCTTAACCTGTTGAGGTACTCAGCTATGGATTCTTGTTCATCCATTTGCATCAACTCATACTGTCTTTTGAGTGTCAGCAACCTCACCTTCTTGATCTTCTTTCCACCAGAATAGTTCTTCTCCAATATCTCCCATGCTTCCTTTGAACTAGCTGCTGCAGAAATCTTTTCAAAGTTAGACTTATCCACACATTGGTGGATCAAGAAGATTGCTTTGCAATCTCTCTTGGTTGCTTCCCTATACTCCACTGAGTTTTCGTCTACACTTGGCAATCCACCTTTCACCACATCAAGACACTCTTGAAACCCAAAAATGGTCTTCATTTGAATGCTCCAATGTTCATAATTCTTCCCATCTAGGATTGGAAGATTCATTGCGAATCCATTCGAAGTTGCCATTCTCTTCTACACCTCTGATTTCCCTTCTGTTTTGCAGCCTTGATTCTCAATCTGTGAGCTTCACTTCTTGAAGCCTCTTGCACTCAATCTTGGCACTACCACAGATCCCGATCCTATAGCTCTTGATACCACTGTTGGAGTTTTAGAAGCCAATTCAGTTCGGTTTCTATACTTGCTTCTAGCAAGCGTGAATCAGAGAAGAAGAAGAAGTTTAGTGAAGATTGAAAAGTGTTTAAGAAAAGGAAGAAGAGAATTAAAAAGAAGAGTGTTTCTCATTAGTTGAATTTCATCAAGGCTACACCATTCTATTTATAGTAGCTCATAACAACTTAGTTTGTTATGACTTTCTATTTGTAGTAAGTTGCCAACTAACTAAACTAACTACTACACAAAGCAATCAATTACATTCTTTAATACAAAAAACAACAACTTTTACCTTATATTTTAATATTTAACTCTACATAAAAGATCTTAGCCATTTAAGATGTATCATAAGTGCCCTCATATTTTTCAAAGTCATCCAAGAGATAATTTTTGGAGTATTGTTCAAAATGCCAACAACAAAACTCAATAGCTATTTCATTATTCTCTGGAAAATCATCATCTCAAGTTCTATGAGGCCTCACGCTCTTCAATATCATGTGGCATATTACTTTAAATTTTTCATTATGTTTCTTGAGAATATAAACTTGTGAAAAATATTTATTTTTACGATATTTTATGTAACACCATAAATTTAGTTTTTTGCAAATAGTCATTATTAATTATTTTTCCATAATTATTCATTAAACTTTATCTGTTAGTGAAATCGATCACTACATAAGATAATGTTAAATTAATAGTAATGAAATTTTCAACATATTCATTTTTTAATCTCGAATGTGGGAACATTATTATTTCATTTCATTTTTGTATATATAACAACATTATTGAATTAACCATGTTTAACTTCCAAATTTATTTACTTTCTTATTCCCAATGAATTTTGTATTTTGGGATGGTTTCTTTTCAATATGAATGTTGTCTAACATGTACTATTCATTTTTTAATCTCCACTGTAAGATCATTATTAGAATTGATAAACTTTAAGTTATAATTAGGAAGAAAAAAATGTTTATAATTGATATTTATAAAAAGCATAAAATTTTGGGGATATTGTGCATTTTCCCATATTTTAATGTTTTTGTATAAATCATGACGCACATCTCCTAAAATTGTGGTAAAGATTGGTTTTTTATTGGTCTTTTTAACTTGTCTTCTATCAAGAGTATGACATTCTTAAATGAGATTCTCACGAATGTCTAAATTGCTTTACAATATTCTTTTAGAATATTTAAGTATTTTTTTATTGTTGATACACATAAATCAACCCAAGTCTCTTCTGTTTCGACCAAGGCACATTGGTACTATAATAAATTAATTGTTAAATAAAAAGAGTAAGTATTTTTGACTAAATTATTTCTTGTTTATTATCTTATTACTATATTTTAATTTGATCATCCTTGATTTTCATGATCAATGATCAGTTGTCTTAAACTGTGTCCCAAATTTTATCTCATATAAATGAAAACATGTCATATCAATTAAAAAATTAAATATATATTATTTTTCTATTTTTGTTTCATTATTATTAGTACAACACATGATTTAATACATAGTTGGGGACAATGGACTTTGTTTGTACCTAAATATATTTATGTCTCCATTTAATTACCGGGCAACCTTTAACATGTAATTTTTTTTATGTGCTTAATCTCTTTTGACTTCTTTGCAACTATTTTTTCTCTTCCTTTTTCCTCTCATATTCCTCTTCATCATTTATCCATTTTAATTATCCCAATCTTGATAATATCTTCTCAGTGTCAAACAAAACTTTCTCCATCCAAAAACCCTGCATGTTATAGTATTTTCAATGAGATTTTATTATTAAAACCTGAATTCTGTTGATTAATAATTTATGGTTCATGGTGCAGGGTCAAATCAAGTTTGAAGTTTTAGATTAGAAAATAATAATTAGATTCATTTATCTTATATGTACAACTTGGTTTGGTTGTCGAACTCTAAGGCTTTGTTTAGAAGTTATGAGGGAAATAGAAGGAGGGGGATCAAAGGGTTAGGAAAGGGGGAGGAAGGGAAGGGAAAATGAAGAAATTCCCTCTGTTGTTTTAGAGTATGAAATTTAGATGAAGGAGAATAAAATAACGATAATATAAGAATATCTTTTTATTTTTTCTTTAAAAATGTAATTAATAGTGATAAATGAGCAATAATGTATAATTATATAATAATACTAAAAATATTTGGCTATTTTGACATTTTATCTCCAAAAACCCCAAATTGGTGGACTTTAGAAATAGACACATTAAGGGTTTTGTAGGGTTGAGAAACTCTCCAAAATCTTCATCTCTCCTTCATTCAACTCCCAAACAAGGGGAAGACTTTCCAAAACTATCAATTTCCTTCTCTTCTCCTCCAAAACTCCACTCCAAAGCTTAAGGTGTCTATATTACCAAATGAGTTTATTAATAAGGTTACCATATTTGATAAGTTATTTGAAGGACATTTATGAATCACCGGCTCGTTTTATTTTGTACATTTCATTAGCAAACTTATCAACTAATTACTAGATAGGTTAGCTCCTAACGTTAAAATTTTATAGAGACTGAAGTATGAGTAATACTTCAGCATAAAAGCAAAAAACAGCACATAACTTACAACACCATTTTGATGCGAATAAGTTTGTTGGTAAGTTAAGTTTTGAAGAGAGAAATGAAAAGTTTGAGAATAATGAAATATATTATTGAGATGGTTCGAAAAGCTTCAATTTTTCTTCATTTCTCACCAAAATTCAACTTACAAATAGATCATTAACTTACAAAAACCAAAATAGGTCTACCAGCTAACTATCATCAAGTAAACTTTACTCGAAAAAACAAGCAAAATCCACAATTGTTGTCTCACAATTTGTATCATTCTATATGGCATACCATTATCTGTGATTGGTCAGGAAAATAATTAATAATTAAACTTTTAACTTAAATACAAATTTTTTAACCAATCACAACTAATGACACATGGAATGACATAAACTCTAGGAAAAAGAATGTGATCTCCTATAAATCAAAGCAAAATGACCTCCTTTTATCATAACAATATCCTATACCATGAGAAGAACAGATGATAAGTAAATTCCTCCACCTTTCATATTGAAGACAAAGTCACTGCTAACAAGCCCAAAACCATTGCCACTTACCTCCAAGATGAATAACAGAAGTTTTTCTTCTTTCTGTTTTCAGAAACTTTTTATGTTTATGTTATTGAGTTAGTTTCCTCTTTTAGTAAGATATGTTGGATCTGTTTTTCTGTTATTTTCTATTCTTAGTTTTCTTATTTAAATAAGTGATTAATTGTACTTCTGAAGATATAGAAATTAATACAATTGATTGAGTCTTATTGTTTCAAGAATCTCTGCATTTGGTGTTCTTTCATTTTTCTTCAGTTTTGTTTCTATTGGCACCATTATACTTCATTCTGTAGCAAGCTTTTCTCCTTCAAAAAAGTCATGGGTCATCAACTTTTATATGGTATTAGAGCACCCTTGTGAGGGTGTCTCTGTTGCGCCATTGTTGTATTCTCTCTTCCTTGTATCTTTGTTTTTTTCTTTTTTTGTGTGCTTGCTTTGCTATCTCTTGCATTTATGCTATTCAATCTTTCTATGGCCAATCAATTACCCAATCCAATACTTGATCCATCAAGCCCCGATTACATTCATCCTAATGAGAACCCAGGGGCTGCTCTCGTTTCATCTTTGTTGAATGGGCAGAATTATCACCCTTGGTCAAGAGCCGTGACAATGGCTCTTGAAACCAAGAATAAAATTGAATTCGTGGGTGGAACCTTGCCAAAACCCCTCTCTCATGATCCAATGTATGCAGCCTGGAACATATGCAACAAGCTTGTTGTGTCATGGCTTAATCAGGCTATTGATTCATCCATCGTGCAAAGTATCCTATGGATGGACAGTGCACACGAAATATGGAATGATTTAAGAGAAAGATATCATCAAGGTGATATTTTCAGGATATCTGAGCTTATAGGAGAAATTCACTCGATCAAACAAGGCAACTCTTCAATAGATAATTTTTTCACTCAAATTAAGGGGTTATGGCAACAACTAGAAACCTATACACCTATCCCTCCATGTTCTTGTGAAATCAAGTGTCAATGTCCAACTATACCCATTGTTAGAAATTACAGGGAGAATGAGTATGTTATTTGCTTCCTTAGATGGTTGAATGACTCATTCTCGATGGTCAGATCTCAAATTATGCTTATGAAACCCCTCTCCCCATCAACAAGGTTTTCTCTATTTTGGTCCAACAAGAGAGGCATATGCAGTTCGAAGAACCAAGCTTCTTGGGCAATTTGTCAAACAACACATATGAAACTAGACAAAGAGGTAAAGCAAGGGACTACAGAGGCATCTCTAACAATAGATCCAATGTTCAAACAAGGATGACAAATTTTGGTAGAGGGAGAGGACAAAAGACTTGCACCTTTTGCCAAAGGACTGGTCATACAGTTGATACATGCTACAAAAAGCATGGATTTCCTCGAAGCTACTTAAGCAATTATAGCAATATCAATTCCTATTCAAGTGAAGAACCAGATGCACACTCAAAAGAACTTCAAGATCCTATCAGAATGACAATCAAGCAAGCCAATGCCAACTCTGATTGTCCTTTCACACCAGCACAACACTGTTAGGTATCAGTGACAAAATACACCTAGAAGGTGTGGGGTTGAATAGGTATCGCGGTTCTCACTTACCGCTATTTGCACGAAAGCTCTATTCTGGAAAATCACTCAGTTAATCGATTAAAGAACTGCCCTAATCGATTAAATCGCACTTAATAGACAATTGCTGAATGGCTCAATTACACAACCACTTACAGATTATACAGAAATTATATAGCAGATATATTTGAACAGAAATGATCTTTATATGGCAGAGATACTATATTCAAATTATCAGCTACAATAGGTAATTAAAAACAACTTAAAACAGTAAAGATATAAGGTAAGAAACAACCTGCAATAAGATTTTTATACTGGTTCATTTTGCGGTCCACTGCAAAACTACATCTAGTCCTCTCTTCCGATCTGGGAGATTTTCTTCACTAAAATTGAAGCCAATGTATCTTACATACACACTTCCAATTACAAGACCTTGAATGCTACCTTCTTGAATTCCCATAACCTTTACCTTGGTTTGACCTTACCAATCGCCTAGGAAAACCTTTCTTACGATCCAGCCACAGCCGAGTGTATGTTCTAAACTTAAGACCTCCAAGTCTTAGTGAAGACTCTCTATATCACGTTGGTGGTACGACACCAAGAGACGACTTTCCTTGTTACAAAAATCACAACAAAAACAGAGTAATGTGAAGCACAAAATAGCTCAAATATTACAATAAAGAACAAGCTATAAACCCTATACAAATCTCACAAATTATTATGAATATGTATAAGATTAGAATCATGAAGAACATGTAATTTCTACCCTAAGAAATCTCTAAAAGAATTGAAAGAATCCTGCAAGAAAGATAGAATGATGAACACATTTAATCACATGCAATGGATGACATTTTAATCCCTAAGCATGATATTATCTCTCACTATTCTCACATGCAATTCTCTTTGCCTATATGACATAAATTGAGCACGAAAATATGCAACTTAGAAATTCTAAAAATGAATGAACGAATGTTTTTAAGCATGGTGTAAAAACACAGTTTATATAGAAAAGTTGTTTTATGCCTAGTTAATGATTAAGTGCTATGTTAATCGATTAAATCCTTACTTAATTGATTAACATACATATTTTCAGTTAAGATATTGAATGGTAAACTACCTATATGTTATGTTTATCAACTATACATGTTTTACCATTATGTTATGCCTAAAATGCACAAATAACGTGTATGATTAATGCATGAACATATAATAAGCTAGATGGCATGTCTCATGTAAATGATATGGTAGTTTTTAGAACTTGTGAGATTTGCATCTAGGTTTACCTAACCTAGACTCAATATCTAAGACTCTAGTTTAGACTTGAAGCTCTTGAATATTTGGCATGTTGATTTGTTGAGTTGTCTTTAAGCATTCACTAATCCTTTAGGCAAGCTAAGTGTTATCTTGACACTTTGCACTTTCAAACACAATGCTATAAGGAACTTTATCCAAAAATCCATGGATCAAACAACTCACAACACCAATCAAGTGAGCACAATCTCTAACTCTATGCACACATCAAATCAGGAGAACTCAAGTAAACCATTCTTGATCTTATCCAATATATCTAAATCTAATGATTGGGTGCTAGACACAGGAGCAACAGACCATGTATGTCATTCTTTCAAAATTTTAAGAGGATTCAACCCCTCGTCATCACCCTTCCAAATGGCAATCATGTCACTGCTATTTTCTCAGGCACAATGATGTTTTCAGATAAATTGTATCTTACAAATATTATGTACGTACCTATTTTCAACCCCTCGTCATCACCTTTCCAAATGGCAATCATGTCACTGCTATTTCAAAAGTCACTAGCTCATCAGGCTGCATTTTAACATTTTCCATCAACCAATGTCAAATTCATGACCAACACTCCTTGAAGATGATTGGTGCAGCTGAGCTAAGGAAAGGATTATATATGTTGAACGAATCCAGCAAGAGTTACTATAAACCTCACAATATTAATGCATACAATTCCTATAATGATTATAATTTGTAGCATTCTAGGTTAGGCCACTTGTCTCACAAAAATATGCTTACTATGCAAACAATGCTCCCTTTTATAACATGCAATAAAACTGTTGATCCGTGTGAATTTTGTCACCTTGCCAAACAAAAAATGTTACCATACTTGACTAGTACCACTAAGTCTGCTAATTCTTTTGATATAATTCATGTAGACATATGGGGACCTATTTCAACACCATCCATTTTTTGTCATAAGTATTTCCTAACCATAGTAGATGATAAAACCAGGTTCACCTGGATTTTCTTTATGCAACATAAAACTGAAACAACACAACTGGTCAGAGGCATTGTTCATTATTCAGAAACTCAATTTGAATCAAGGATTAAGACCATTAGAAGTGATAATGATCAAGTGTACCTTATGATATATTTTTATCCTGAAAAAGGCATTGAACATCACACAACATGTGTTGAGACACCACAACAAAATGTATGGTGGAAAGAAAATATCAACACATACTGAATGTCACTAGAGCACTCATATTTCAATCAAATGTTCCTAATTGGTGACTTCATGGTTTGCTTGATGGCTAAGTCAAGTCTGGGTGCACACCGCTTAGCACACCTGTTGCACCGCTAAGCTGCTTGTTCAGCAGCTTTGACCGTGCTGACTGGGACGTGGCCTGGTGCTTGCTGATCTGGTCAGGAGTCTGGTTCTCCGCTAAGCTGCTTGATTGGGCTGCTAAGCTGCTTGTTCAGCAGCTTGGGCATGTGCCAAGCTTATGTCTGACTGTGTCAAGCTGAGTTCTGACCGTGCCAAGACTAGTCTGGTGCTAGGCTGAGCGGCCAAGCAGGTCCGCTCAGCTGCTTGCTTGAGAAGCTTGGTCCAGGTCAGGCTAGTGTCCAGGTTAGCTTAGCGTGGCTTGGTCCACGCTTAGCTGCATGTTTGAGCACCTTGGTTTTTGACTTCTTTTTCTTTTTGACCATGAGACTTTTTTCTCTTCTTTTCTTCTTTCTAAATCCTACAAAATAAATAGAAAAAGAAATACACACACAAATATACAAGATTCTGATATTTTATACTAAAAGTATTGTTTTAAGTTGGTTTTTCTCAATTATGCTTAAGATAAGTGCCATAAAAGTGTATGAAATTTAGGTATGTTTGGCACTTATCACCTTCCCATGTGGAGTTCGCCTACAACAGGGCAACTCATAGTGCAACAAAATATTCACCTTTTGAAATTGTTGATGGTTTCAATCCATTAACTCCCCTTGACTTGTTGCCTTTTCCAGGTACATAATTGCTAAAACATTTGAATTCTGACACATAATGCTTCAAACAAGAAACCAATGCTTTTTCTTATAAAAAATGTGTAACAATTTACCTAAGCAAATATTTTTCTAACCAAAAAGTGTTTCTTTGCACACAAGTTCAAAGTTGGAACAGTTCAACGTTGGAACTTTTGAAGGGTAAGTATTTCACTCAAATTTTCAAGCATTTGTTTGTAGTAATTTGAACTTGTTTTTCATCTCACCTATTCTCTTAAATTGCATAATTAATCAAAGATCACTAAGGTCTTCATTTTGGTTGTAATGAGGCTTGGTTTGGATAATGGTTTTTCTAGATTTTTCAAGGCTAAGTTTAAAAAGAGAGAATTTTTTGAAAATATTTTCAATGGAATACTTTTACTCTTCTTTTTTCCATTATTTTTCCCAACCTCTTTAACTTTTTGAACCTTGGCTTCTATTTTTCTCAATCTCTTTTTGTTTTCTTTTCATTTGTAAACAGATTGAGTTTTTCTTTCTTTTAGGAAGCAAAGTCCACCAATTTTTTCCCCAACTTAATCCTTTCAAACTATTCTTTAAAATTTAATGCTCTCTTAGAACATTTTTTCAATTCGATTTCATGGGATAGTTTGAAAAAATTTATTTCATTTGTTTTGGCTCAAAGGGGCTTTACAAAGGATGTTCCTAATTTGGTTTGGACTTTTTGGCCTTTGGTTCAACTAATCAAAGAACATGCATTGATCATTTCTTATCATTTTTATGCAATTAAGAGATTTAAAGATTCAAACAAGTTTAATTAGACAAATTAAATGTTGATTCTCACTTTGTTTATCTCATGTGTTTGGCTTACTCCCTCACTTGGTTTGGATTCACATTTTTTGATTTAAAAAAAATGTTTGCAAAGATCTTGTTACATAAAATTGAATTTTCTATTTGCAAAAATTTCAAGTTATGACATTATGTGACTTTTTTTTCACAGTAGTTTAGCATACATCTCATTTTGCTCAATCAAAGGTTAATTTAAAGTATGCTTAACATTTTCTAATAATGTGATCATGTTTCAAAAAAAAATTTAGCCATTTTGTTTTCGGTTTTGAACTAATTTTGAGTTTTTGAACAAACAAAGTTACTTTCTACATATTTACACAATCTAGATAAAAAAAATTAATCTTTTTTTTAAATTACATCAAGTCTTGTCCCCCATTTTTAAATGAAGGCTTGTCTTAAAAATTTGTTGAGTTTTCTAAAAATAAAATTAAAATTACTAACAAAAGAAAACAATGATAAAGCAGTACATTTTTATAATGGGTTGCCTTCCAGTTAGCGCTCTTTAACGTCATTAGCTTGACGTCAGACTTTGGACAAGATTATTCTGATTGCTCATTGATGATGGAGCATGACTCATCACCCAAATAAAGTTTTAATCTCTGTCCGTTTACTACCCAAGTTGCTTTTGTCTTGGGATCTTTTAACTCAATTGCTCCATATTCTTTTACTGCGTTGATGACAAATGGTCCTGTCCATATGGTTCTGAATTTTCCTGGAAGTATTTTGAGCCTTGAGTTGAATAAAAGTATTTTTTGCCCTTGATAGAAATTTTTCTTTATGATTCTGGATTCATGGTACTTCTCTGTTTTTTCCTTATAAAGTCTTGAGGATTCATATGCTTGGAACCGCATTTCTTCCAATTGATGTAATTGATCCTGTCTTTTAATATCTGTATCCTTTAAATTAAAGTTTAGAAATTTGAGAGCCCAATAGGCTTTATGCTCCAATTCAACTGGTAGATGACAAGCTTTGCCATAAACAAGTTGATATGGAGTTTTGCGTATTGGAGATTTAAATGTTGTTCTATAGGCCCAGAGAGTATCATCCAATTTTTGTGACCAGTCTTTTCTTGAAGCAGAGATTGTTTTTTCCAAAATTCTTTTTAACTCTCTGTTTGATACCTCTGCTTGGCCATTGGTTTGTGGATGATATGGTGATGCTACCTTGTGTTTAATATTATAAAATTCTTAGGTTCTTTTTAATTATGAATTTATAAAATGAGATCCCCCATCACTTATCAATACTATTGGTGTGCCGAAATGAGTAAAAATAATCTTTTTCAAAAAATTTACCACAGTTTTCGCATCGGCTTTGGGTGTTGCTAATGCTCCCACCCATCGGGAAACATAGTCAACAGCCACTAATATATATTCATTTGAAAACGATGATGGGAAAGGTCTCATAAAGTCAATGCCCCAAAAATCAAAAATTCTATTTCTATAATATTTTGTAAAGGCATTTCACTTTGTTTCCCAAGTCCCCCAGACCTTTGGCATGCATCACACTTTTGGACATATAATTGGGCATCTTTATAAATAGTTGGCTAAAAGAATCCAGATTGGAGTACTTTGGTCGCGGTTTTGTTCTCATGGTAATGTCCCCCATAGGCCGAATTATGGCAGTGCCATAATATTTTTTGGGCCTCATTTTCATCAACACATCGTCTAATAATATTATCGGTTCCTTCTTTAAATAATTATGGTTCATCCCAGACATATTGATTCACTCTTTTGAGAAAATGTTTCTTTTTTTGATAATTAAAATGTTCAGGAATTATACCTGAGGCTTAATAGTTGGCCATATCAACAAACCATGGTCTTGTTTGAAGTTGAAACAACTTTTCATCAGGAAAGGTTTCTACTATATCTTGTTCTCTTAACGCGACTTGTTTATTTACCAATCTTGACAAATGATCTGCCACTTGGTTTTCTTTACCACTTTTGTCACGGATTTCTAAGTCAAATTCCTGCAAAAGCAACACCCATCTAATCAATCGTGGCTTGGAGTCGGGTTTCTTTAGAAGATATTTGATTGCGGTATGATCAGTATAAATAATTGTTTTGCCCCAATCAAATAGCTTCTAATTTTTTCCAATGCAAACACTATTGCTAGTAGTTCTTTTTCAGTTGTAGCATAATTGATTTGTGCTTCATTTAGAACTTTGCTAGCATAATGTATTGCATGAAAAACTCGTTCCTTTCTCTGTCCCAGAACTGCGCCAACTGCATAATCACTTTCATCACACATTAGTTCAAAAGGGGATTTCCAGTTTGGTGCAGTAATGACAGGAGCAGTTACCAAGCATAATTTTAATTGTTTGAATGCTTCTAAGCAGGAATCATCAAAGTTAAAAACAGAATCTGTTAAGAGTAAATTGCACAAGGGCTTAGCTGTTTTGGAGAAGTCTTTGATGAATCTACGATAGAATCCAGCATGTCCGAGAAAGCTTCTGATTCCTTTAACATTTGTTGGAGGAGGCAGCTTTTCAATCACTTCTATCTTAGCTTTATCAACTTCTAATCCTTTGGCTGAAATTTTGTGCCTGAGTACAATTCCTTCAGTGACCATGAAATGACATTTCTCCCAATTTAGAACCAAATTAGTTTGTTCGTATCTTTCTAAAACTGTCTCCAAATTTGTCAAGCAAGCTTCAAAGGAGTCTCCGAATACGGAAAAATCATCCATGAAGACCTCGATGCATTTCTTCACCAAATCAGCGAAGATAGCCAACATGCATATTTGAAAAGTTGCAGGAGCATTACATAGTCTGAATGGCATGTTGCACCGCTAAGTCAAGTCTGGGTGCACACCGCTTAGCACACATGTTGCACCGCTAAGCTGCTTGTTCAGCAGCTTTGATCGTGCTGACTGGGATGTGACCTGGTGCTTGCTGATCTGGTCAGGAGTCTGGTTCTCCGCTAAGTTGCTTGTTCAGCAGCTTGGGCATGTGCCAAGCTTGTGTTTAACCGTGTCAAACTTAATTCTGACCGTGCCAGGACTAGTCTGGTGCTAGGCTGAGCGGCCAAGCATGTCCACTCAGCTGCTTGCTTGAGCAACTTGGTCCAGGTCAGGTTGGTGTCCAGGTCAGGCTAGTGTCCAGGTCAGCTTAGCGTGGCTTGGTCCACGCTTAGCTGCCTGTTTGAGCACCTTGGTTTTTGACTTTTTTTTCTTTTTGACCATGAGACTTTTTTCTCTTCTTTTCTTCTTTGTAAATCCTACAAAATACATAAAAAAGAAATACACACACAAATATACAAGATTGTGATATTTTATACAAAAAGTATTGTTTTAAGTTGGTTTTTCTCAATTATGCTTAAGATAAGTGCCATAAAAGTGTATGAAATTTAGGTATGTTTGGCACTTATCAACATCAACAACCTAAAGATATTTGGTTATCTTTGTTATCCTTCCATCCTAGTGTCCCATAGAAAGAAGCTTGATCCCAAGTATAGAAAAGGCATATTTCTAGGATTCAAACAAGGACCAAAGGCTTCATTATCTTAGACATAAAAACCAATGAAGTCCTAATATGAAGAAATGTAGAATTCTATGAGCATATCTTTCCTTTCTCCAACATAGCTCCAAATAACATAGAAAACAACAAATCTAATACCCCTATACTCTCTGTCAATCAACAAGATGTCTTTGACTATTCTTTCATTGACCAACCTGCTACCCAACCTTCCCTATCTCAAAATCACCCAATTCTCACCAAACTAGGCATTCTCAAAGAATTAGAAGAACCCCTACCTATTTAGCAGACTATCACCACACCTTATTACATGATTCTAATACTAGTAACAACCACATCAAATACCCTATTAACCAAAACCTCACTTATGACCATTTAGCACATGCTCACAAACATTTCTCTATGTCCATTACCATTAACCAAACACCTGCCACATATTCAGAAGCCATTAAATCCGATTGTTGGAGACATGCCATACAAACTGAACTTAATGCTCTAGCCAAAAACAAGACATGGATCTTAGTTCCCCAACCTGATGACAAGAAAGCCATAGGATGCAAATGGATTTTCAAAATCAAACATAATGCAGATGGATCTATAGAGAGGCATAAATCAAGGTTGGTTTCAAAAGGATTTACCTAAACTGAAGGAGTAGATTACATGGATACTTTCAGCCTAGTGGTGAAAATGACCACAACCAGAGTGCTTCTTTGTCTGGCTACCACCTTCAATTGGCACTTGGACCAATTGGACATCAATACAACTTTCCTTCATGGTGACCTCAAAGAAACTATCTTCATGAAGATACCCCAAGGCTTGCACTACTCCAATCCCAAATTGGTCTACAAACTTGAGAAATCAATCTATGGATTGAAACAAACAAGTCAACAATGGCATGACAAACTCACCACCATCCTACTCAAACTTGGTTACTCTAAATCCTTTTCTGATCATTCTCTTTTTATTAGAAAAACTAACATTAACTTCACTATTATTTTGGTTTACGTAGATGACTCGGTGCTTGCAGGTAATGATCTTGAAAAAATTATTCACACTAAAGTTGTCCTCAGTGAAAGGTTCAGTATCAAAGACCTTGGAGAACTGAAATTTTTCCGTGGCATGGAAGTTATAAGATCAAAGTAGGGAATATGTCTATACTAGAGGAAATATACCCTGGACCACCTTCAAGAAATTGGATTGCTTGGATCCAAGCCCTCTACAACCCCGATGGAATATAACACCAAATTGAATTCTCAATCAGGAAAGCCCCTTCACGATATCACTTCATATAGAAGATTAATGGGCAAATTACTCTATTTAACCCACACCAGACCAAATATATCGTATGTAGTGAGTTCACTTAGCTAATACCTTGCCTCACCAACTGATTCACATCTCAATGCAGCTCAATGAATCCTAAGGTATCTTAAAAATTCACATGGGCATGGCATTTTCTTCCCTAGTCAAAATACCATAATAATTCAAGGCTACTCAGATTCTGATTGGGCCACTTGTTAGGCACAAGGAAATCAGTAACGGGGTGGTGTTTCTTCTTGGGCATTGCTCTTATTTCGTGGAAAAGTAAGAAACGGGATATTGTTTCTCCATCATCATTAGAAGCCGAATACAAAGTCCTTGCCATGACTGCTTCTAAAGCATAATGGTTACTTTTTCTCATCAAAGATCTTGGCATCCAACATCCAAAACCTGTCAGTATATTTTGTGACAACAATTCGTCACTTCACATAGCTGTCAACCCGGTCTTTCATGAAAGAACAAAGAGTATCGAGATAGATTGTCACGTTATTTGTGAGAGAGTTCAAAATAACACCATTCATCTTCTTCCATTTCAACTACGCTTCAATTGGCTGACATCTTCGCCAAATCTCTCTCCCATCTTCCTTTTAGAAGCATCATGTCCAAAGTTGGCATTCTTGATATTCACATGCCAAGTTTGAGGGGGTCTATTGAAGACAAAGTCACTGCTAACAAGCCCAAAGACAAGCCCAAAGCCATTGCCACTTACCTCCAAGATGAATAACATTAGTTTTCCTACTTTCCGTTTTTAGAAACTTTTTATATTTCTAGTATTTCTGTTATTGAGTTAGTTTCCTCTTTTAGTAAAATTTGTTGGTTTTGTTTTTCTGTTATTTTCTCTTCTTAGTTTTCTTATTTAAATAAGTGGTCAATTGTACTTATGAAGATATAGAAATTAATAAAATTGATTGAACCTATTATTTCAAGAATCTATGCACTTGATGTTCTTTCGTTTTCTTCAGTTTTGTTTCTATTGGCACCATTATACTTCATTCTGCCGCAAGCTTTTCTCCTTCAAAGAAGTCATGGATCATCAACTTTTATACTTCAATAAGTTTATATTTAGCTGGTACTTTTGTACATAAGTACTCTCCATCCAAACACAATTGTCTTCAAAGGAGCCACCAAGTTGTTCATGTAGCACTTAGTAAGTTGATCTAACCAATGTTGAGAGAGCCCACCCCATCCTCTAATCTCATCAAATCTCTCCACCACAGAGATCCTCTACAAGAGGAGCCACACTCACCCATGACCCTACATATTTTTATTCCAGGACTCTCATCCATAAACTCTACTCTCACCCATAAGCTCTTCCTATCCACCAATATCCTATACATATGTTTCCCACTTAATCCAAGGTATTTTCATTCTATCCTCACATCCAGAACTTTAACCAGTGAAAGTTGCATAAAAATGGTAAATATATATGAAGTGTGAATGAAGTCTAAATAACAAATGTTACTTTTGCTTCTCAAAGGTCAGGAAAATACCTACAATGGGTAATAATAATAATGTGTGGAAGGGACGAGTATTATAATGTTTATCCCTACAGGAACTTGTATATTTATAAATTTAATTTTTAATATATATTTTATATATGTAAATTTATCATAATGAACTTTCTTGATAAACATGATAAATTTGTCATTTACATGTATTATTATTCACGCAATGGTTATTTTTTTATATATTTTGATTATTATAAAATATATAAATATATAATTAAACTAATATGTTACAAATTTACAGTGATTATTATAAAATATATAAATATATAATTAAATAATAGGTTACAAATCTATTTACTACGCAACAAAAAAACTATTGCCACATCACCTAGGGACACATGTCAACACCTCATGCAAAGTTTACTCTTGCCACATTAGCTAGGGACACATGTCAACATTTCATACAAAGTTTTCCCTCCAAAAGCTCCTTATCTCTTACTATACAACCTTACACATCAGATCAAAACTACCCTTTGCTATTTGTTTAAAAAATCTGAACATAATAACTTATTAAATAAATAGTAAAGGAGGGACAAAACGTTGTGCATTTTTTCTAACGTTTGTTTCGATTGCCGTTTTGTTAGGGTGTCTCTTCCTTTTGAAAGGGAAAAGTATTAAGGATTGCACTACAATATTTTGTCGATGTTTTGATGAAGACAAAGAGTTAGTAAAAGCTTGAAGATGACTCAACAATCAACATGCCTAGAACTCAAGGTTTATATCTAGACTAGGTTATATCAATAGATTATATTTCTAAGTAGTCTTGGATGTGTGTCTTAGTTAGTGAGTCTAGGTTAGGTAAACCTAGATGCAAGTCTCACAAGCCATAAATGTTGACATATCATATTCATGAGGCATATCATCTAGTTTATTATGTGTTCATGCATTAATCATACATGTTATATGTGCATATTAGGCATAACATAATTGCTAAAACATGTATAGGTGTCAAGCATAACATATAAGTAGTTTACCATTTAATCATGTATTAAAATATGTTGGTTAATCGATTAACTCCGAGTCTTAATCGATTAACGTGTTAGTTGGTGTTTTCTGTTTTTATTGTTTTAACTGCGTAATTGAAAAAAATGGTTTGTGGAGCCAAATCCATTTTGTATAAATTGTGTTAAATTGAAGAAACCTGCAGCATTGCATATCATTGTTAGAAACTATTAGAGAGCATATTTTTCTGTGATTTACTGCATCATATAGGCAGAAGAGAGATGCATGTGTGAGAAAGAGAGATTAACATGCTTAGTTGATACTGTTCATGATGTATTGCATGTAGTTTTAATGTGCTAAATCTCATTCATACTTTCCTACATGTTCGTGCATTCTGTTTAGAGATTTTCGAGAAAGATTCTGCATTATTTGTATTTTGTATTAACTCGCATACATTCATGATGATGGTTTGTGTTACTTGAGTGTGGGTTAATCATTGAGTTTTCATTGTTGTAAATTGAGCATATTAGTGCTTAGTAAAAATCTGTTTTTGTATATTGTTTTGTACATTAGGTTTTGTCTCTTGGTGTCTTATACCATTGAGATTTAGTGAATCTTCACCAAGGCTTGGAGGTCTTTAATTTAGAGCGAGAATCTTGGCTGGGGCTGGATTGCGAGAAATATTTTCTTGGACGATAGGGATAGTCAAACCAAGGTTAGAGGTTCTTGGAATTTAAGAAAGAAGCGTCTAGAGTATTGTAATTGAATTGGTGTATGTAACAATACAATGCTTTCATATAGTGAAGAGAAATCTCCCAAGATCATAAAGGGAGGTCTGGATGTAGTTTGCAAGTGGACCCGCAAAAGAACCGGGATAAAAATCTTATTGTGCAAGCTGTTCTCTCTCAATCTCTTTTATAATTCAAGTTGTTTTAATTTGTGTATGAAGCTGATATTTTGCATACTGCTACTGTGTCATATCTTTGTTAATTGTGCATAAAAATATATGTTGTCTCTCTGCTTGTTTGTTGGTAACTTGCTGTGCAAGAAGCCAATCTGTCAATTCTGTGTCTGATACGTTTTAATCGATTAAGCCCATTGGTTAATCGATTACCTGGGCTGTTCTCCAGAACCGGGTTTTGGGTACGAAAAGCGGTAATTGATAACCACTACACCTATTCAACCCCCCCCCCCTTTCTAGGTGTATTCTAACCACTGATACCTAACAGGAGTCTGGTTCTTCGCTTAGTTGCTTGGTTGCACCGCTAAGATGCTTGTTCAGCAACTTGGGCATGTGCCAAGCTCGTGTTTGACCGTGTCAAGGTTGAGTGCTGACCGTGTCAGGACTAGTCTGGTGCTAGGCTGAGCGGCCAAGCAGGTCTGGTCAGCTGCTTGCTTGAGCAGCTTGGTCCAGGTCAGGCTGGTGTCTAGGTCGGCTTAGTGTGGCTTGGTCCACGCTCAGCTGCCTGCTTGAGCACCTTGATTTTGACTTCTTTTTCTTTTTTACCATGAGTCTTTTTTCTCTTCTTTTCTTCTTTCTAAATCCTACAAAATACATTAAAAAAAAAAGAAATACAAACAATATACAAGATTGTGTTATTAAGTGCCATAAAAGTGTATGAAATTTAGTTATGTTTGGCACTTATCAAACTCCCAACAACTTAAAAATTTGTTTGTCCTCAAACAAAAGGTTCTCAACAATCTATCATCTTCAACTCTCAAACTCACTCACAACTATGATTTTCTATTCTTCTCATAGGTATGATTTTCTATTCTTTTAATTTTTGTCTTTGTTGGTAAATATACTTTTTACTATTTCTCAAATTGTGTTCAATAAATTTATGATCTTCAACTCTCAAACCAGCTATGGTAGATATAATTTCTTCATCATATAAATTTCACATATTTTATTCAATAAATATATCATCTTCGACTTCAAACTCACTCACATGTATGATTTCCTATTCTTTTAATTATTGTTTTTGTTGGTAGATATATTTTGTATTATTTCAATTTTTTATTTCACGTGTATGATTTTCTATTATTTTAATTTTTGTCTTTGTTGGTAGTCAGTAGATATACTTTATATTATTTCTCAAATTTTGATTAGAAAATTTATCATCATCAACTCCCAAAACCAACTCATATGTATGATTTTATTTTTATACTCTTTCAATTTTTTCTTCATTTGTGGTAGATATCATCTATCATCTTCTACTCTGAAACTCACTCAACGATTTTCTATTCTTTTAATTATTGTCTTTGTTGGTAGATATATTATATACTTTTCCAATTTTTAATTTCTTTGTGGACTATTTCAAATTTTCTTTTGTTGGTAGATATAATTTCTTCATCATATGAATTTTTGCATCACAATCGTTTTTTGTCAATGATGTATGATAAATTTTCTCCCGAGTATGTTTATTTTCATCACATATTTTGTTCAACAAATCTACCACTTTCAATTTTCAAACTCACTCAGAGGTATAATTTTATTTTTATTATACCCTTTCAATGTTTCATTTGTATACTCTTTCAATTTTTCTTTTGTTGATAAATATAATTTCTTCATCATATAAATTTTTGCATCATGATTGTTTCTTATCACATGATGTATGTTAATTTTTTCCCGATGTATATATTTTTCTCAGCTAAAATATGGATTGGTCATAGTCTTTGTTTCAGCATTTGCACAAGAGAAAACTCACCTTCTCGAATACAATTATTAGAGATTGCAATTACTATGTGAGTATACCAGAATTATGGATTGGTCATGCTATTTGGTTCAACATTTGTAAAAGAGAAACACACCTCCATAATATAATGATTAGATGTTACCTTTACTATATGAGTGTAGAAAAATAATGTCTTTATTTTTATTATGTGGTTGTTGTAATTCATTTTTAATGTAAAATTGTTCTGGATTTTTTACATTTTCATATATGGACAACTATAATGTCATAATTTTTTGTATTTATAATTCGTTTAAATTATTTGCGTTTCCCAATTTTATGCAATTATCATTACGAGATAAATCATTATAACAGTTTTGAATATATATTAGTTACTAGAATAATTTATTACATATTAATGACACTAATGAATCCATCCTTAAATAATATAACGAATGAGATCCTTGTTTTTTGAATATATATTACTTACTATCATTATTTAAATATACAAAGCAATCATATTTAAAAATAAGAAATCAATTGTGAGTATATTCTTATATTAGAATAATTAGATTAATAATGACTCACGAATCTGGTGGAAAAGTAGAAACTATTGCGTCCATTACAACTAAGGCAATAAATGTGAAATCAATGGGTGAGCAAAAAATGGCAAGTATTGTGCTCAAGAGTCATTGTAGGTTTATGAAAATTGGTTTATTATTACTAGAAATAAGAAGATTTCTAAGAAATAATATGTCAATATTAATGAAATTAAATTGGGAGATGTTAATCCATTTTGGGCAAGAGAATAATTCGATTTCAACTTTAATGCCTAATTTTAAAGTAACCCACGAAAAATATAGGCAACCAAAAACATCTTATCAATGAGGGTATTATTAGCATTAATAACAATAACTATAATTCTATGATCAATTCTCGTGGGAACCAGAAGCATGTCATTAATGTCACGATTATTGAAGAAAATACTCACTCGTCTTCCATTAAGGCTATTCCATTAAGGATTTTGGGGCATTAATAATGATTAAGGAATTTGGAGCAATAATAACGATATTTGGGAATCGTAAGATAATATGATTGTTAAGGTGAAAGAGTTTAAGGAATGAGGCAGATGAGGTTGTGGGTTCGAGCCTCACCCATAGCAAATTGAAAATAATAAAAAATGAGTTACAATGTGGTTTGATTGTTAGAGGTGGAGTGAATGAGATTTAAGGTTTGATTATCGTCCACAACAAATACTAACATACTAACAATTTCCAATCAAAAATAAAAATAACGATGATTTGATTTCTACTTTAAAATTATGTTTTAAAATTGTTATGAAACTTTGAAAAAATATTTTAAAAATAGTGAATGAAATATGGAGTAATTACGCATTTAAATAGATCTTAAAATGTCTCAATTAATATCATTTAATCATTTTTTAAAACTTAAATTGTAGGAATCTAATTTTATTATTAAATGAAAAAATGTGTTGTCATATTACAATTAATAAGAAAATCTGTTGTTATTCTGTCTGACATAAAAATGATAGACATTAAATTTATTTATTAAAACCAACAATTTTTAATACTAATTATTTAAATATATTTTAAAACATTCTCATTTACTTATTTTTTTTAAACTTTAATATCATATATACAATCTTATTATTAATATAGTGAATTATGATATTAAAATTAATAAGGAGATCTGTTGTATTTAATTTATTTCATAAAAATTATTATTTTTAATATTAATTAGAAGAAAATTTGATAATTCCTAAATGCTTCCTTTCCTATAATTAAGGAATTTGGGGCATTAATTATGGAGTGTGGACTCACTTACTCTAAGAGTAAGTTTATTACACTTATTCCTTATCTTAGCCATCAATTTTATGGATAACTAATGGTTTAGATCAACTCACTAATTCAAACTATTAGATTTTCTTATAATTGATGACTAACATGGGGTATAAGTGGATCTCTCCCCTTAATTGTGATGATTTAGTTTCTACTTTAAAATTATGGATTAAAGTTGTTAGGAAACTTTGAAAACAAATGGAATATGTAGTAATACACGTTTAAATAGATCTTAAAACGTTCTCAATTAATATCATTTAATCATTTTATGTGTCACCTATAATTCCTCGCAGATCATTAAAATGTTATTATATAAAAATTGTATGAATGAAAACATATAATCAAGACAATGATACAACTTTAAAATATTATAATAAACTATTGTGATTGTATATAATCGCTAGTACAAAAAATATAATAACATTGGTTTGTATCAGTTAAATTATATTATTTATTTATTTTTTTACAATTCTCATAACTACGTCATTCCCTACTTAATGACATATACATTTGTTAATTTTGATAAATCAATAGTTGTCATAGTTCAAAGTACTTATCCAAATCTACAAGATTGCTAAAAAAATGAAGAGTTTTTATAATCAAAGACAATACTTGCATCAACTATTGAAATTATTGAACAAATAAATAATTTTTTTTAGTTTAATTCCAACTAAAAATATTTATAATTCAATTCAATCAGTTATGAAGTGGAAACAAATATTTTTAAACTTGATAATATTAGATGATGAAAATGAATACAATAGTTCTAATTATATTGATATGTGTAATACTAATGAGAGTCAAAATTCAACCTATTAACTCATCAATTTTTAAATGCATTTACAATTTTTGGTGTTCCGAATCATAAAATCAAGTTTTTCGACACTATGATATTGTATATATTTAATATTTGTCAGGTTGAACAATCAACAATGAAGGACATTGAATTTTGAAAACATATCAATTTCAAAATAACAAAATCTGAAGTTGTTCCTTATGCTTAAAGAAACAATATAGATATAATATATATATTCTTAATCATGTGTTAAAAATATCGCCTCATGCATTCGCACAACTAACTTGCTAGTTGACATATGAAATAAATGTGTATATGAGAATGGATAAGCACGTAGGATGGATAAGGATCACATGTTTTAAAAATATTGTCTTCACATCCCAAGTCAATCATATTTTATCAAGTAATATAAAAATATATTTTCTATTTTTATAATTTTTCTTTTTACTTAAGTATCACACTTTAATTGGATTGATACACAAATTAGACACAAAAAATGAGACAGGTGATCTTCATTCATCTCGGCCCCTGCTAACCTTGAAACTTATCCCGTCCAATCCCGTGGGCAAAAAAAATCTGACGCCCTTTATTTTTCAATCTAATTGTCATCCTTAGCTGTGAGTGTTGCTGTTTTTTTTTTGGTACATTTAAAAACCCCAGTTTTTGGTACATCTAATGGTCATCCTTAGCTGTGAGCGTTGCAGTTGTTAGTATAATTGGTGAGTCATAAGTGGTGGCTTTCTATGGTGGAGTTATATATTTGTCCTCCATGTATTTTTCAATGGCCATAAAAATAAAATATGAATTAAATATGAGTAGTGATCCACTTATTTCGCAATCAATTTTATGGACATCTAATGATTGAGATCTACTCACTAATTGAAACTATTGGATTTTCCTAGAATTGATGGCTAGAATGTAGAGTAAGTACTCTTGGAGTAAATGAATTTCTCCTCATTAAAGTTGTATTAACCTTATAATTTTAGACCAATGATATATGAGTGCAACATATCAGGAAAAAAAATTGCAATGATCTCTTACGCCTAGTTGACGAGTGAGTAGACAATAAACACATTCTTCCATTCACCAAAATAAAACAAACAGGGTCAAGCAGGGAAAATTACTAAAGAAAAAATAGAAGTGAAAATCTGTTAGTCATGACTTTCTCCAACTTGAGACTGATCTTAAGAATTCAAACTGTTGTCTTCCATTGTTACACACCTAAAACAAACACCTAACTTAGACATATACATGCCTAAAATATCTACATGAGGATCTACAGGCTAAGAAGGTTTGCTACTTAGATTTCACTTTACCATAGGTTTTCCTTGTTAGTGACGAAAAATCCTTATCAACTTCTATAAAATGTTCCTTTTCCATAAAAATAAGCTCATTCTTTCCCAGACAACAAGCATATTTACATCCCAACCCCAGTTATGGGTGAAACATTTACTGCCC
Source organism: Lupinus angustifolius (assembly GCF_001865875.1). Classification (NCBI taxonomy): domain Eukaryota; kingdom Viridiplantae; phylum Streptophyta; class Magnoliopsida; order Fabales; family Fabaceae; genus Lupinus; species Lupinus angustifolius. Next base: position 50,186 of record NW_017717120.1, read on the forward strand.
AATGACAACAATCGTAATGTACATGTATAGAAATAGAGAGCCATCCTGTACCTGACATGTAGGAGGAAAAGAAAAAACCTTAAGAATGAAGTACCACTCATTTGGTGGCAAAAGAGTTGAGGTATGTCAAGCTCAAATCTAAGCACATTTTTTCTAACACAACTCAGACATTCTGCTCGGCTAGTCAATAATGCTCAACTTATCTAGACCGCTCTACCACTAGGAAACAACATCATTAGAACAGGAGGTTACATTATGAAATACTAAGACATTCACAGGGAATGCTAAACGATGGTGTCCAAATTCTATATATAAAAATTGCAATAAATATAGCAACTAGTACTCAAATAAGTCAAGTACAAGTTTTCAAGGATCCCTCTAGCACATAATCTAAATAAGTAAGGGTAAAGGCTACCTAAAGACCTATACTAAAGGAAATCACATAATTGTAACCAACAAAGTCAATAAAACAACAATTAACATTGAAATCCCACTGAAGACCTACCTTAAATGATAACCAACTTTACTGTAGAAGGTCAGTCAGACATATCAACAATTTGCAGCTCATTTAGCTGGTGAGGCTCGAAATCTCTTCTATGAACTTGGTGGTTGGCAAGGATTCTCATGATCAGATTGTTAATGCTGTACAATATCTAAACTACCAGTTTAAGAGTAACGAAGAAAAACATATGGATGAAATGGTCGTTGTAATTCTATCATCGGCTTGATACTTCGAAAATGATGTCTACTTCATTGCCAGGATACCAACATATACAGTATTTGACAGCTCCAACAGCTGCTGCTCCAATTTATCTTTCCATTTGTATAAATCCATAAACATCTCCTGTGAGAAAATGATTATAGATAATGAATATATTGTGCTATGAAATATTATAAAATGATATACTAGTGGTTTGTACACACTACCAACATCACCTGAAACATCATGAATGAGTTGTCAATGTCTGACTTTGAATTATTCGAAGTAACAGTTGTAGAAGAATCAGGGGTCACGTTAGGTTGATCTTCTTGTCTTGCATGAACCAACTCCAGTGACTCACTATCATTTTGAAGGAAAAGAATTATGAATGCGATAACTAACAACATTTATTCCCCTTGATGTGCTTTTTTCTACTTAAACAGGGGTATTTGGGGGGATGGGGTTGAAGAAATCGATTTCACATGTCTTACCTCTTCTTGTTAGTTTGTCCATCAATGAGTAATTGAGCAGGTGGGGCTGAGTTGGGATCTTCAAATACAACCTCTGGTGGAACATTTAGCAGTTCGGAACTACCACCGATCCAAGTTGCAAATTCATGGTCTGGAATACTTTCTAAGTTGGTGCTTTCTATCCAGTCTTTCCATTTTTCCGAATGAGGACTGAGAGTTGTGCACTCCCTTGATGCTTGAAGATCACTTAATTTATTCGTTATTTCCACAAGCTGTTGTTCAACTTTAGTTTTCCAAATCACCAATTCACCATACTTTCCCTGTCAACATATATACTACAGTAAGCTAGAGATAACAAAAAGTGGAAAAATTAACCAAACAAAAAGAAAACACGTTCAACATAACATATTTCACATGAAATCCATTAAATCTTAGAGGATGAAGAGATTGGCAGTATATGGCTTAGATACCTGCAGACCCTTCAAAGAAGCCATAATTTCTGTTAGGCGATGGTTAGTCAAAGCTCTCCACTTCACAAAATCCTTGTGAGTCTCCTGGCAATGAAATAACACAAAACATCATAAGTTACTATAAGAGATAACAAACCATTGAATTATTAACTTATTCAATATTCACCTCCATCAGACTAATTTCATTCTTCTCTTGCTTCTTCGCAATGAGTTCCTGCATATCTCTAGTATCCAAATAAAATTATTAAGGAAAATATAACAGCAGCCATACAAAATTATTTTTGAAATTCAGTTTCAAAGTTCAATACTTCTTCATTTGGGCCATTTCTATTTTAAGCAGTTTCAATTCACCAGAGGAATCAGTATCCTGAGAGGGGGCACTGCCTGCCCTAAAAGTAGATGGTGGAATCCAGTAAGGGTTCTGCACCCCTGCCTCCTGGCGGACCTTGTCCAAATCAGCACCCTCCAACCAATACTCCATGATTCCGTTGGTGTTGAACCATCTTCGGAACCGGTCAATCCCTCCAGGTGCCACTTTACCATCAATGTGCTTCAGTAAGTGGTCTAAAAGCCCAGTATCACCAATACGTTTGCGGGCAGCCACTCTTAGTGCAGGTCGGGTTATTGGGTTGTCAAAAGTTGCACCCTCAGCCTTTAAGACCTCCCACATGCTTTGCTCAGCTAAATTATACCTATATCACATGATTGTCTCAACTTAACATATCTCTTAACAGAAAAGATAACAACAGGAAGAATGACTATTTTCTTTACCTCTCGGCTGACCATCTGTCCTTACTTTCATTCTTCTTTGACTTAATTTTCTTACCACTTCGCTTCTCACACGATTCCTCTTTAACCTCTCTAAGCTGACTAAGGCTACGGCACTTCCTTTTCCTAGTTTCTGGCAAAAAGAGAGGTTCACTTTTAATGACTTTTTCTTCTTCTTCATCACTTGATTCCTCTTCGTTCAGAATGTCACAAGGAATTTGACTTTCGTGTTCCTCATCCTGGTTAATGTACATGACTCGTTGACGAACATCCCACTGTTCCAACATCCCCTCGTCTCTTTGCTATACTATCTCAAGTGCTCCGTTGATCCCTAACAACTTCTGTACACTGCGGAATCTGCATTACCAATGCATTAACATTTAAAAATAACCTAGAATCTCGGTGAGTATTCCATTGGGTGGGAAAGGTTAATTTAATCAAATATGTTGCATGACCTGAATTCAACAACCAGCAGGATAGCATTATTCTTTAAAATTTCAAATTAATAAAGGGCATGACCAAATTTGTTGCTTCATACCATATCTAATTGTATGCAGTAACCAATTATAAAGCTAGAATCTGGAAAATGTTTGGCAGAAATTGAAACGGAAATACATAATTGGAATACAATTTAGGAGTCCATGTAGTTAGTTTCCCTTTGAAATTCCTACATGACACAATCTTATCAACACTGACTTTCAGACCACCATTACAAATCCAGTTGTTAAATCTTACAAAAAGTGTGTTCAGGACAATAATAGATAGCTGGCAAAAAATAGAATGACTAATATTATAATAACTATGATTCAGAGTGATTTTGAAAAGTGGGAGCGGAGTGGGAAGAATAGGCCAAGAATTCCCTTCGCTTGCCACTCACATAGGAGGGAATGACATGAACTCCCCTCCCCTTCTTAATTAAACAAATTAACCAATCAAACGATGAAGTGGCATGTTCTGTTTCATTCCATTATTTGCCTTTCAATTCCACTGTGAGCCACTCTATTCAACCCTCTACAAAACTCCCAAACATAATATCGGGATGAAGAAAGTGCGATAGTTTAGCATATACCCAACAGATCATATGCAAAGGAACACTGGAAAACCAACAAGAAATCACACTCATAAAGAAAACCTAATACCTTGGCACACAAGACTGAACAAATCCCCAAATATCTTTACTAACTGTAAAATTGGAGCAACTAAATAAACCCTATCATCAAGATCTCTTACCCTACCAACAATTCAAAGCATTCCCAACAATAAAATCCAACAGTAGACGAGTCAATGAAACTCAACCCTAGAAAAGCGCAAATCGTAGAAGCAAATCCCAGAACGCAAAATCCAAATAAAACCCACAAAAAATTAGAAAAAATTAACGGACCCGTATGCAATGTGACGAGTTTATGATATCAGAAAACCCTAATCCCAAATTCATACAGCAATTAGGAACTACCGCACCGAAAAACATAAGAGATTGACGTGAATCGAAGAAATTTAAAGAAAAAAACAAAATAGAGAAGAAATTGAAAAAGGGAAACGTACCAATCAGTGCATCAACGAAACGTTGAAATGTGAATAAGAGGAGAGAGAAGAGAGAGAGAGTGTGTGCAAAAAACACAAACCCAAGTGGGTGTAGCTGCTGCTACAAAATACTGTTGGTGAAAAACGACAACCCCGTTTTTTTTTTTTTGGTTTTTGTTACTTTCACTCTTTTTTATGCATAAACTAAACCCTAACCAACAAAGAATTAGGATTTCTTGACTCCAAATCTGTCCCAAACTTTATCCTACCACTAAAATTTTGCAACATTACTTTAAAAAACAATTTGTCTAGTTATCTTCCATTATCTTTATATTCTTTACCAATTTTTGAAAACAATATAATATTTATACATTAAGATTTATATATAATTATTATATTATTTATCATTCATTTAAAATATATTTTTTGAAAGTTAATAATGAATAAACATGAATGATAAATAATACATGTCCGTATATAAAAGTCTTATCCTATATACATCTTATTATTTTTTAAAGAAGAGTTTAGTTATTGGACCCTTCCCTAATGAAATATGAGGTGTGAGATAAATTCATAAGTCTTTAATTTATTTAACTTAAATGATAAAAAATCTAGACCATTGTGTTAAATGTTAGATTTTGGGTTCAATATTGTAGAGAATCTCATTCCATTCTTTAAAAAGTGTAATATCAATATAAAAATTTATATTTGGTCAATATATCAAACATCATTCAATTTTATTATTTTAATTTATTAATCAATATTGAAATAGTGATTAAATATGAATGATGATTACATATCATTGGCAATTTGGGCAAAACCCATGGGATTTGTCGGTCCGTAATTATTGAGCAGACATGACATGAAAAATGAGCTCATCCACCCTAAAATATTCACCCAACATGCCTTATTTGGCCACAGGCGGCTCGCGGGCATTGTTGGAGAAAATATTGAACATCAAATATGTATATGTATTTTATCAAATGTAAGAAAGTGTGTTCCATTTATTATATGAATTTGTATATCAAATATGAGAAAGTACTATCATTTTCTTATTATATATATATATATGTATACATTTATATTTTGTATAATTATATATAGCCATATGTATTATTTCTTTTACATTTTGTATGCAAATTATTTACTATGAATATTCCATATTATATATATGCATTTGTATTTTGTATGTATTGTTCCATTTATATGACTATTTATTATGATAAATACATTTGCATATTTGTATGTAAAGTATGTAAAATTTATTTTGTATGACTAATGTATATACATTTTGTAAGATAATGGAATCGTTGAGATTTTATTCAT